>NW_027515326.1:492500-695000 GCF_048772815.1 Callospermophilus lateralis
AGCCATTTGGTCATCCTCCACTTTTCATGGTGTCCTTGCTGCTGCACTGGGAGTTTGGTATTGGCTTCAGGAAATACAAGGAATTCAACTGGGTCACAGTGCTGGAGGGAGATCTGTCACGTGTTGTGCATCAGGGTCTGCAGGAGAATGCACCAACCAGGCTTCTATCCCACATAGCTTGCCCCCTTGACCATAGCAACCTGATTCTGAACATTGCCCTGAAACCTCTCCATTCAACAAGATGCCTTTACATACAAGGGTCTGCTGGCTGCACCATGTCAGTTACAAGCCTTTTGGCAGATCCACATGACCCCACCACAGAAGTTTTATCACAGACCTGCAAAACACTGCTCTAGGCCCACTACTCAGCAGACTTTAACTTATTTGCATCATTGTTCTACACCATTTTCATGAAACCCAGTCAATCAAGGCACTGTCTGGTACACTCATGATGAGCAACAGGAAATCCAAAGTGTATCCAGTGTCACCTGGTGATGGGAATTTCAAATATTTATGATGTTTATCTAGCCATTTTTCAAGGATGAGGTTGGAGGCACTGTGGGATTTAATTCATTCTTGAAACATTAAAAGGTGAGAAAGCCCATTTCAATGAAAGATCTGGAGAACTCTCACAGGCAAGACTTCCCAAAGAGTGGCCAAAAGATCAAATGAAGCCAGGCCCATTGAGGTCTACAATGTGAGGTCCATGTGTGTTTTTACTCTCAACTATGGCTGTCAAGTCTTTCAGAATAAAATCATGTGATATTCTGGCTCAGAATCCCAGTGCTCTGTGGGAAGCCCCCCGGGCCTAGATCTCAGTTTCCAAAGGCCACTACCATGTGTGGCCTCCAAAAATCCCAACACAATTCATGGCAATACATCTCTGCAGTCATTTCCAGAACTCAGTCTCTAAGAAGACTCACACCAGAGTTCAAGCCAAGGTGGACCCAGTCATCTCTTCCATCAGCCAAACAAATGACCACAATTAAAACCAAAACACTCCCACATGGCTCTCAACTACTTCCACATAGACACTCATCATAACCTCTGGCTGGAAGTTTCCATGAGGGGTGCAGCTGAAGACAGTATCCAAAATAAGCTCCCTACCCTCATTTGTCTAATGTCAGGGTGGCTTGACAACCTATCTGTGAACAAGGAGTGATCAATTAGGCCTGCCATTAATACTGCTCTGCTTCTCCAATTTGAGCCTTATGTCTGTGGGGTTTAGATTCTTTATGTGAATTGGAGTTATGAGAAAATCCAAGCACCTATGGGCTTGCCTCTGCAGGGCTTTGAAAAACTTTTTGAACCAAAGATACCTATTCTCACTTGATGGAAGTCAGGAACCTTACAGAGGAAGGCGAGAGACTTCATCCACAAGACTGCTCTTTTTCCATTTTGGTTTTGGATGCACACATGAGATCTTTCCTTAGATTCATCAGGTGGTGAGAATCTAAGACACAGCCTCACACAGGGCCAAGAGGCTGATTCAGACACATCCCTTTCCACGGCAATTAAGCAAAGAGCCACAGGTGATGCTCATTATTTTCCATTAGACAACTGTTTTCTTCAGGTTTCACAAAGGGGTGGACTGAGGCAAAGACCTTCCAGACATTCAGGGCAACGGAACAATAGGTAAACAAAAGGCCCAAATCAGTGTTTCTCCACTGACACTTTACTGGTCACACTGATATCTGAGTTTTCTGAGTTCCTCTCCATTCCCTTCAGCTATCCAGTACAAGGCCATGTTATAGAGTTTGGAGGTGGTACATATCTTTTACACAAAACCATGAGCCTATTCTTGAGAGTGGCCAGAATTCAGGAAGAAAACAGGAACTTAGGAAGATAGCAGGTGTTGCCCATTCATAAGGAAAGCCGTAGTCCATTCATAAATTTGGCAGGATGAATGCTGAGAAGCTTTCTACTAGACAGAACAATTCCATTGATGCATTCTCTTTTCTAATGTCTATAACCACAGACACAGTGGAATACACAAACCCACAACCACACCCACAAAGGCAACTCTTTCCTCCAAGTTGGTCTGTGACTATCCAGAGTGTCCTCTGACTGGTGGGCCATACTATGTTCCCCAAAATTGCTTGTCCTGTCTCAAATCTGCTTTCCTTTGCTAACTCTGTGAAGTAGTCAGGAGTCAGCGGTGAGCCAATACCTGCTTTATCAGGAAAGAATTATCTTCAGAGCTTCCCTGGAATTTGGCCATCCTCACATCAGTAGGTAAGTGCCGCAGCCCGGCTGGCTGGGCAAAATAACCAGGGGGGTGACGAACAACTTGGGTAGACTGATGCAGCAGGAGTGGAAGCCAATTATTGTTGAATAAGAGCGGTATTTATACATTTTACACAGCCTATCTAATTAGCATGAAATAGATACAGCAGTCAAACAATAAGGAATCTCCACACTTAATGGCTCGCTTTTGTTACTTCACAAACCACTCCCTCTGGCATTTTGCCAGGCGCCATCCAGACTTTTTTACAGACTCTAACATTTCTCTGGCAAAATAACAGGTGCCAATCTGACTTGTTTACAGACCTTAACAGGTAAGAAGAAAGACTGACTCTGTCTTTGGTAAATTCAAACAAGTGAGACCACTGGGACTGGGATTGGTAATGGCTCTGGGTGCCTGGCTTCCTGGATCCCAAGTTCAGAGACTTTCATCATCAAGGAAGTGAGGTGTGGTCACTTCTTTCAGGAACTGAATGAGGTAACTGCCTTGGCAACCACTTTGTCCTAACAGTTGCTTCCAAGGGTCCCATGAGATGGAGGCTGCCCCTACTTCCTGTGACACTTTCATATGTTAGAATGGTATATCAACCATACGCACCTGGGAAGAGCTTTCCACACAGGCCTGGTTTGGTCTACTCTACATTAAGAAGAGTGAGGCTGATTCAGACACATTCCTTCATCCTACCAGGTTCTTTGCCATGGAGATGTCTTTTGCTCTCTCAGGTCCTTCATAGCTGCCTACATCTTCTCCAGAGATCATTTCTGCATGTACCTTTGATGTTCTCAGCAGGTGGAACATCCCATACATTCCTGTATTGTAAGACCAACACTGTCGCTGCTCCTCAGTAAAGTTAGATTGAGGGAACAGTGTATGATTAGTGTTATTAACATGTTCGATATGGGTTAGGAACCATTCTGCTGGATAAATAATGGTATTGGGAACCTGTGATATTTATAAGAATATAGAGGTGAAATATATGTACGAAAACAGAAATCTAAGTAAGATTTGAAGCCCAGAACTTCATTTGTCCCTTGATTGGGATACTTAGCGTTGAATTACATTCTGCACAGATGTTTCAGATAAATCGATATACAATGGCATAGGACCTTTCACCTTGGATGATTGAATGTAGAAGAGAACATCCAGTCAAAAAGTGATAGTCGGTAGGATTAGGAAGATAGTCGGTAGGTTTAGGAAGAAGAATGAGTGTAGGATTTGGAACAAAAGTTCTTTAGAAGTAGGGTATCGCTAAGAGAGTGAATGTAAATATCAGCACATGTGATGAGGAAGTCACAATGATTAACTGGGGAAAATATGTAGGAAAGCAGATATCAATAGAGACATTACAAAATCAGGCAAAGTATAAAGTGAGTGACAGGATTAGACATTTTCAACATGTTTGAGTTTGAATATATAATCTTTGGAAGAAACAAATATGTAGTCACCAATAGGATTTTCATTTGAGAGCATTAGGCAACCTGGACATGGATGTTTTTAGTAATCCATGTTCACTTTCCATTTAGGTTTTGTACAATCATAAGTGTGACCTTTGCTTTTTGTGTCCAGAATATTACTGTGATAAAATGTATATGGAGATCAGGTGACATGGGTATTTCTTCCACCATTTCTGGGAGCTGTATTTTGAGGACGTATAAATTAGTATTGGGGGTACAAAGAGGTGTACCTGTGTCTATGAATATAGAGATAATTCGTGAATAGACTGTACTGTGAATAAATAATATAACTGGTTCCACTTTAAATAATGGATTGAATTGATATCTGAAACTAAGTAAGAAATCTTATATCGATATACAACCATTCATTCCAACAAGTTATACATCTAATGGTAATATTAGTGTTATGGTTTATTGTGACGGGTTTGTGCGTTTTGCTTCAAATGTGATAATGGAAATCGAAAATAATGTTTTTGGGAAGAAGTCTCATGAAAAGAGCAGTTATGAAACATGGAGGAATACATGTGTTCTCAAGCAGGAAGTGATTGAAAGTGAAACAAATGCCTATAAATTTGAGAAATTTTGATGAAACATATATGCTATGATGTGCATAAACTGAAGATAGTAATGTACCAGTGTTGAATAAAAATGAACGTCAAAATACACATCATGTCTCATAGAGTCTACTTGCATTGATGTTCAACTGGGTCAGTTACTGTAGAAATATTAGGATTTGGGGGAAATTAATAATACAATTTATTTTAGCACTAGCATGCCACAGAATGTAGAGGAAAGATCAATGGATTTTTAGTTATAGCAATAATAATCTAACATTTAGTGACTATTTTGGATAGTCTAGAAATTACATAAGGCTATGTAACATATTTTTTTTATTTAACATTCATCAAAGCTTGGAATTTTTGTAATATTTCTTCTTTTTTCTTTTTTTATTTTTTCAGTTGTTGATTGACCTTCATTTTGTTTATTTGTATGTGGTGCTGAGAATAGAACCATGTGCCTCACACATGCTAGAAAAGCATGTTACCTCTGAGCCACAAACCCAGCCCCTCCACTTCTATCTTAACATCATACACTCATGTCCCTCTTCTTTACTCACTTTCTTCCTCATTTTCCCCCTTCTCTCCCTTCCTTTTTGGTTTCCCCTCCATATCTATTTTTCTCTCATGTCATTACAAACAGTAGTATGCTATGAAATTTAAATTTAAGACTGTTTTTTATAGTCATTCTTTTTCTTGAGAAAATTTAAAAATTATAATCACCTGATAGATATATTACAATACATTTATTGTACATATGTATCTATATTCATGCATATGCATTACATATATTATATATATATATATATATATATATATATATATATATATATATATATATATTCAAAAGTACTTTGATTTTCCTTTTAGAAATAATATAGACCAAGTCTTTCTTAATTCTCAATTCTTCCATAATTAACATCTTACAGTGAAAATCAAATAAACATATTTAAGTAAACAGGTATCATTCTTATTTATCAATACTGATAATTTAAAGTTTTATATCACATTAAGCTGTAATGTGGCATATTAACTCTTATGAATTAGAGAAATTTTATTTGAACAACCTATTATTTAATGACCATATGCACTGACATTTTAAATGGCTTTCTTGTGATTTCAATTTCTATCAATTGTGTATTAATTGCAAATACTTATTTTAGTACTTTTCATATTCATAATTGATATAAAGTCAATTGTTTAATTCTTCTTGTAAGTAGTTACTTATTACAGTAGGGACATTATTAATAATACTATATCTTTATAAGAAAAATGGTACAAATTTATTTTCATGCAAAATTAAGAATAGTTGTATGCTCTAGATGTTTGATTGTTGATACATATAACAAAGAGCTTTTGATGAGTCTCTTCCCCAGTAAAACATAAAATGCAAAGATATAGTTAGGTTTGTATGTCCAAATAAAGATAAGAAAAAATACACATTATCAGCTAGAAACTATTAAATAAAAGATGAAAAGAACAATCCAACACATTGTACGAACTTGTCAGATGAGGTAGTATTCTGGAAGAATAGCCTAAGACTAGACCTTGTCCATGACAAAATATTCACGAAAAAAATGAAATATGAAAAGTGTAGAAAATGCTATGAATTTTTCATGAAGTTAGGTGAATTATCCTTTAATCTCAATTTATGTGCATTTTCTGGTAAAATAAATTTGTGATATTCACAAAACAAAGTTTCTGTATAGCAAAATGAATACATCTGAACCCATTTTTAGCTGATTTCTTCCCACTAAATTTTAAAACTTTATTTATTTATTTATTTTTATTGGTTGTTCAAAACATTACAAAGCTCAAGATATATCATCTTTCATACATTTGACTCAATTGGGTTATGAACTCCCATTTTTTCCCCAAATACGAATTGTAGAATCACATCGGTTACACATTCACATTTTTACATAATGGCATATTAGTGACTGTTGTATTCTGCTACATTTCCTATCCCCTACTATCCACCCTCTCCTCCCCTCCCATCTTCCCTCTCTACCTCATCTGCTATTGTTCAATTCTCTCCATTGTTTCCCCCTCACTTCCCCTCACAACATCTTATATGCAATTTTGTGTAACATTGAGAGTTTCCTACAATTTTCATAAGCTTTCCCTTCTCTCTCCCTTTCTCTCCCCCCATTCGTCTTTGTTTAATGTTAAACTTTTCCTCATGCTCTTCCTCCGTGTTCTGTTCTTATTTGCTCTCTTTATAACAGAGAAGACATTTGGCATTTGTTTTTTAAGGATTGGTTAGCTTCGCTTAGCATAATATGCTCTAATGTCATCCATTTCCCTGCAAATTCTATGATTTTGTCATTTTTTGTGCTGTGTAATACTCCATTGTGTATAGATGCAACATTTTTTTTATCTATTAATCTATTGAAGGGCATCTAAGTTGGTTCCACAGTCTAGCTATTGTGAATTGTGCTGCTATGATCATTGATGTGGCAGTATCCCTATAGTACGCTCTTTTAAGATCCTCAGAGAACATTCCAAGAAGGGTGATAGCTGGGTCAAATGGTGGATCCATTTCCAGCTTTTCCAGGAATATCCATACTTCTTTCAAAATTGGTCTCACCAATTTGCAGTCCCACCAGCAGTGTACAAGTGTATCCTTTTCCCCAAATCCTCGCCAACACTTATTGTTGTTTAACTTCATAATGGCTGCTGATCTTACTGGAGTCAGATGGTATCTTAGGGTGGTTTTGATTTGCATTTCTCAGACTGCTAGAGATGGTGAGCATTTTTTCATGTACTTGTTGATTGATTGTATGTCCTCCTCTGTGAAGTGTCTGTTTAGGTCCTTGGCCCATTTGTTGATTGGGTTATTTGTTATCTTATTGTTTAATATTTTGAGTTCTTTGTATATTTTGGATATTAGGGCTCTATCTGAAGTGTGAGGGGTAAAAATTTGTTCCCAGGATGTAGGCTCTCTATTTACCTCTCTTATTGTTTCTCTTCTTGAGAAAAAACTTTTTAGTTTAAGTAAGTCCCATTTGTTTATTCTTGTTATTAACTCTTGGGCTATTGATGTCTTATTAAAGAATTTGGAGCCCGACCCCACAGTATATAGATCATAGCCAACTTTTTCTTCTATGAGACGCAGTGTCTCTGATTTGATATCTAGCTCCTTGATCTATTTTGAGTTAACTTTTGTGCATGGTGAGAGAACGGGATTCAGTTTCATTTTGTTGCACATGGATTTCTAATTTTCCCTGCACCATTTGTTGAAGATGCTATCCTTCATCCATTGCATGTTTATAGCCACTTTATCAAATATAAGAAAGTTGTAATTTTGTGGATTGGTTTCTCTGTCCTCTATTCTATACCATTGGTCCACCTGCCTGTTTTGGTACCAGTACCACAGTGTTTTTGTTACTCTTGCTTTGTAGTAAAGTTTGAACTCTAGTATCGCTATACCTCCCGATTCACACTTCCTGCTTAGAATTCCTTTTGCTATTCTGTGTCTTTTGTTTTTCCATATGAATTTCATGATTGCTTTATCATTTCTACAAGAAATGCCGTTGGGATTTTGATTGGCATTGCTTTAAACCTGTAGAGAACTTTGGGTAATTTCGCCATTTTGATGAATTTAGTTCTGCCTATCCATGAACAGGGTACATTTTTCCATCTTCTAAGATCTTTTTCTATCTCTCTCTTTAGGGTTCTGTGGTTTTCACCTCTTTTGTTAGGTTGATTTCCAAGTATCTTATTTTCTTTGAGGATATTTTGAATGGAGTGGTTTTCCTCATTTCCATTTCAGAAGTTTTGTTGCTGATATACAGGAATGCCTTTGATTTATGCGTGTTGGTTTTATATCCTTCATTTATTAACTCTAGCAGTTTCTTTGTAGACCCTTTTGGGTCTGTTAAATATATTACCATGTCATCCACAAATAGCGATAATTCAAGTTCTTCTTTTCCTATTTTTATGCCTTTAATTTCTTTTGTCTGTCTAATTGCTCTGGCTAGTATTTCAAGAACTAAATTGAATAGAAGTGGTGATAGAGGGCATCCCTGTCTTGTTCCAGATTTCAGAGGGAATGCCTTCAGTTTTCTCCATTTAGGATGATCCTAGCCTGAGGTTCAGCATATATAGCTTTTACAATGTTGAGGTAAGTTCCTGTTATCCCTAGTTTTTCTAGTGTTTCGAACATAAAGGGATGCTGAACTTTGTTGAATGTTTTACTACATCTATCGAGATGATCATATGGTTCTTGTCTTAAGTCTATTGATGTGGTGAATAGCATTTATTGATTTCCGTATATTGAACCAGCCTTGCATTCCAGGGATGAATCCTACTTGATCATGGTGCACAACTATTTTGATATGTTTTTGTATTCAATTCACACGGATTTTATTGAGAATTTTTGCATCCAACTTCATTAGAGATATTGGTCTGTAGTTTTCTTTTTTGAAGTGTCTTTGTCTGGTTTTGGGATCAGGGTGATTTTGGACTCCGAGAATGAATTTGGAAGAGCTCCTTATTATTCCATTTCTTGATATAGCTTGAATAGTATTGGTATTAATTCTTCTTCGAAGGTTTTGTTGAACTCCGCTGTATACCCATCAGGTACAGGGCTTTTTTTGATTGGTAGTCTTTTGATGGCTTCTTCCATTTCTTTCTTTGTTTTTGGTCTGTTAAAATTGTGTGTGTCTTCTTGACTGAATATGGGCAGATCGTATGACTTAAGAAATTTATCGATATTATAACTATCTTCTATTTTATTGGAATATAGGATTTCAAAATACTTTCTAATTATCTTCTGTATTTGTGTACTGTCTGTTGTGATATTGCCTTTTTCATTCCGTATGTTAGTAATTTGAGTTCCCTCTCTTCTTCTCATCCTTAGATTGACTAAGGGCCTGTAAATCTTATTTATTTTTTCAAAGAATCAACTTTTAGTTTTATCAATTTTTTCAATGTTTTTTTTTGTTTGTTTCAGTTTCGTTGATTTCTGGTCTAATTTTAATTATTTCTTGTCTTCTACTACATTTGCTGTTGTTTTGCTCTTCCTTTTCTAGGTTTTTGATGTGTACTGTGAGTTTATTTATTTGTTGTTTTATTCTTTTTTTGAGGAAAGAACTCCAAGAAATGAATTTCCCTCTTAAAACTGCCTTCTTTGTGTCCCATAGATTCCAGTATGTTGTGTCTGTATTGTCATTTGATTCTAAGAATTTTTTTTCTCCTCCTTTATGTCTTCTGTAACCCATTGATCATTCAGTAGAATATTGTTCATTTTACATGTGATGTAGGATTTTTCCTTCCTTCTATTCTCATTGATTTCCAGTTTCATTCCATTATGATCAGATATGGTGCATGGTATTATCTCCACGCCTTTATATTTACTAAGAGTTGCCCAATGGCATAATATATGGTCTAACTTGGAGTAGGATCCATGTGCTACTGAGAATAAAGTGTATCCACTTGATGATGGTTGATATATTCTATATATGTCGGTTAAGTCAAGGTTATTGATTGTGCTGTTGAATTCTATAGTTTCTTTATTCAGTTTTTTATAGAGGATCTGTCTAATGGCGAGAGCGGTGTGTTGAAGTCACCCATAATTATTGTGTTGTAGTCTATTTGACTCTTGAACTTGAGGCGAGTTTGTTTTATGAGCGTTGCAGCTCAATTGTTTGGTGCATACCAATTGATAATTGTTATGTCTTGTTGGTGGATGGTTCCTTTTAACAATATATAGTGTCCTACTTTATCCCTTTTGATTAACGTAGGTTTGAAGTTGATTTTATATGATATGAGTATGGCCACTCCTGCTTGCTTCCGAGGGCCATGTGAGTGGTATGATTTTTCCCAACCTTTCACTTTCAGCCTGTGTATGTCTTTACCTATCAAAAGAGTCTCCTGAAGGCAGCATATTGTTGGATTTATTTTTTTGATCCAGGTTACTAGCCTATGTCTCTTGATTGGTGAGTTTAGATTTTTAACATTTAAGGTTACAATTGAAATATGATTTATACTTCCAGTCATGTTTATTTATTTATTTATTTTAATTTGGGTAGTTTTTACTTTTTGGTTATTTTCTTACCCCTTTACTGAGATACCTCCCGCTGTTAGTTTTGGGCACTATTTTTCAATTCCTCTTCTTGTAGTATTTTGCTCAAAATGCTTTGCAGTGCTGGTGTTCTGTCTGCGAATTCTTTTAGCTTTTGTTTATCAAGAAAGACTTAATTTCATTGTCAAATCTGAAGCTTAATTTTGTTGGATACAGTATTCTTGGTTGGAATCCATTATTTTTCAGTGTTTGAAATACATTGTTCAAAGATCTTCTCGCTTTCAAAGTCTGTGATGAAAAATCAATTGTTAACCTAATTGGTTTACCCCTGAATGTTATCTGCCTACTTTCTCTCGTAGCTTTTAATATTCTCTCCTTGTTCTGTATGTTGGCTATCTTCATAATTATATGTCTTGGAGTTTGTCTATTATGGTTTTGAATGTTTGAGGTCCTGTAGGCTTCCAGGATATGGCAATCCATTCCATCTTTCATCTCTGGGATGTTTTCTAGAATTATTTCATTTAATATGTTGTCCATTCATTTGGTTTGAATCTCTATGCCTTCTTCTATCCCGATGACTCCCAATTTTGGTTTTTTTATGACATCCCATATCTCTTGAATAGTTGCTCATGGGATTTAAGCATGTTTTCTGTGTTGACTATATTTTTTTCAAGTTGACAAACTTTGTCTTCATTATCTGATGTTCTGACTTCTACTTGATCTAGTCTATTTGAAATATTCTTGTTTGAGTTTTTAATTTGGTTTATAGTTTCCTGCATTTCTAGAATTACTGTATGATTTTTTAAAAGATCTCTATCTCCTGGTAAACCTTGTTCTTTGCCATTTGAATTTGGTTGTTTAATTCATTTTCAAAATATACTTTTATTTCTTGGACTTGCTGCCTCATGTCTTCTCTATTATTCCTTTCCATCTGAGTTAGGTATGACTTAAGTTTTTTCCCTATCCCTGTTTCTGATGCTTCTAGGTTCTCCTGTAGTATTAAGTTGTCCTTCATTGTTTCTACACCTTTTTTTCTCCTTGTTTTTTCATGATGTTCACGTTATTTTCTGGCTCTATTTGATTGCTGTGTTTCTGCTCTCTTCTATAGATTTGTTATGGGTTTATATATCTCTGTTTTCTCTCCTTTGTGTTGCTAGACTATGCCTGCTTAAGTGGATTTCGCTGTTAAGGAATTCTGACAGCCGAGCTCCAGTGATGTCACCTCTCTGCTGTGGTGGGCCCCAGGCTCCTTGCCGGAGAGTCCGAATTGGGGGGGTGGACTGGATTGTCTCTTGTTGGTTTCAGCTCCCGGTCGCTGGAATGCCGGCAGTCTCCAGCCACCCAGTAGCGCGGGCAGCAGATGGGCTGTCGCCGGCGGGTGGGTGATCTCTAGCCACACAGTTGCGCATTCGGTCGTCGCCAGGCGAGCGTTCTCCCGCCGTCAAGACATGCCGTCAGCAGGTGGGCTGGCGCCGGCAGGAAGCTGGTCTCCAGTTGCCCAGTCACACTGGCAGCGGTCTGGCGTTCTCCAGCCACCCAGTCAGAAGGGCCTGGCCTCTAGTCCCCTGGTTTATCCTGCTAGTCCTGATTTCTCCTGCTAGACCAGATTTCTCCTGAGTGATGCTTCTCGGCAGCTCAAACTCTTCTCCGGGTCTGCCGTTTGTTGGGTGGGGAGGGTGTCTATTGTGAACCCTGGAACTCTATTGTTTTAATATTTTCCGCTTGCCCCTCGCCCCGCACTGGCTAGACAAGTTTCATTTTTGCCGCTGATGGGAAGGGGAGATGAAGGTCAGGTGCCTCTAGTTTTCCCCCAGTCTTTATGCAGACTTGCTCTGATTATCCCTCCCCCAAAAGCCTAGGAGAGATTTTATGCGAATTTTCCTCTGTATGTGAGATGAGCTGAGAAACACACACCTGTTTTATTGTTGCAATCTGTCTGGGAGTGGTGGTGGTTACTTCAGCTCTCCAAGATGGTGGCTGCTGGTTTCCTTTGTGGAGTTTCCACTTTGGGGGATAGAAATGTACTGCTAACTTTCCCGTCTGAAATCCCAAATTCAGCTGGGGGCTCAGTGGATGCTCAGCCAGCAGGATTCCACAGAATCTGCAGCAACGTTTCTCCCTGCTTGCTGGTCGCTTCTCGGTGGTGCCTCACCATTTGTAGACACGGGGCAGGTCACGCGGATCAATCAGAATGGATCTCCGGTTGCACAAGTGGCTTGTGTTTGAGACTCAATTACCGGACCTCGGTGGTGGAAATCATTCTTCTAGATTTCGGTAAACACCCATTTTCCTGTAAGATCCTAACAAGATAGTTTTTCATCGTTCTAACTCGTTATTCACCTGCGCAGTGGCAGGGTACACTGGGTGTGATACACTGTCTTCACAGTCATCTTGCAATGCCGAAATATTAGGATATGGATGCACCATTTACTGAAAACTGTTTCAGTACTAGGAAAAAATATGTATTTCAGGTGGATGAATATTTCTGAGAATAATTTTTTAAAAAGTGGATTATAAATCCACATACATGAATATGAATGAATTTAGGGAGTGCATAATAAGACACAAATATTTCATATTTTGAAAAATCCGGAGAGTATATATATATATATATATATATATATATATATATATGTATATATATATATACATATACACACACACACACACAGACATTAAAAACTAGCAATATATATGTCAATTGAAATTCATCATGAAATACATATCATCCACAGACCCAAAAATATTCATATACTTAACATGGATTTATGTATAATGTTGTTCAACTAGGAGGCTTACCCATAGGTTGAATTTTCAGTTCCAACAGCATTTAGGAGGATTGATCTCTTCTCAAAATTTGTATTTGCCAAGTCAGTCACCTCACAAAAATGTACGTGTGATACCAGGTATGATTCTATATGTGCATATAAAATTACATGTGCTGAATAGGCTACAGAGAAAGGGAGACAGGAATTTACATATTTGTTAACTTTCAAAACACACGGAGAACTATTTCAACAAAAAATTGACTAGATTTATAACTTCTAACCTATATAATGCAAAAGGCAATTCCAACTATACACCATGCCTCCTCTGAACTGCTTGTATTTCTATTCTGTTTGAGTTTTTATTCTCTATCATATTACGATTAGTAGTCAGAGTCTAATAGGGTAGGGGTTAGAGTCAGGGATTCAGTATTTCGAATGGAAAATTGGAAAATGAATCCAATGTGTATGCAAATATGTGCTACACAAAATCTTCCCACTCCTCCAGAACAATGGCTTGACATTATCTTCGCCCCAAGTAAGACATAATTAGAGGAGAAGAGTTAGAAAATCAGTGAATACTTATCTGGAATGGAATATGCTAAGGAGTTCACTACCTTGGAGGTGGTAGAGGAGTTTCCAAAAGTAAGGGACAGGGTGAACACTCCACAAACATGGAGCTCTGCTGGCCTAAAGACTTCTTGAGAAATTGCCTCTGAGTTTGGGCACTTGAAACATATGTTGTTATCAGGAGCTTTAGCTTCCTTTGTAGTGAGATCATCAAAGCTGGGTCTGCACCTATGTGACCTGTAAAACATAGTTTCTTATTTTCCAAATGAACATGAGGCAGCAGTCCTGAATTTGATCTTTGTAGGTAAACTGTGGCCACTGGGTTCTAAGTGTCTCCCTGTGTGGACTGTGAAGCCATTTGTTCATCCTCCAATTTTCATGGTGTTTCTTGCTGCTACAATGGGAGTTTGGTATTTGCTTCATGAAATACACGGAGTTCAACTGGGACACAGTGCAGGAGGGAGTTCTGTAACGTGTGGTATTTCAATTTCTGCAGGAGAATGCACCAACCATGCTTCTATATCACATAGCTTGCCCCATTGACCATAGCAAATCGATTCTGAACATTGCCCTGAAACCTCTCAAAATAACAAGATGCCTTTAATTAGAAGGGACTGCTGGCTGCATCATGTCAGTCACAAGCCATTTGGAAGCCAATGGCAGATCCACATGGCCCCACCACAGATGTTTTATCACACACCTGCCTACCACTGCTCTAGGCCCACTAATCATCAGGCTCCAACTTATTGGCATCTCTGTTTTACACAATTTTCATTAAAACCAGTCAATCAAGGCAGTGTCTGTTATACTCATGATCAGCAACAGGAAATCCAAAGGTTCTCCTGTGCCAGCTGGTCATGGAAATTTCAAAAATTTCATGGTATTTTTCTAGCCATATTTCAACAATGAAGGTGGAGGCACTGTGAGTTTCAGTTCATTCCAGAACCATTAATGTTGACGAAGCTCATTTCAATGAAAGCTCTGGAGAAATCTCACAGGCAATGCTTCCCAAAGAATGGCCAAAAGGTCAAATGAAGCCAGACCCATTGAGTTCTACAATGTGAGGTCCATGTGACTTTTGACTCTCAACTACGGCTGCCAAGTCTTTCAGAAGAAAATTATGTGATATCTTGGCTGTGATTCCCAGTGCTCTGTTGAAAGCCACCCTGGGCCTTGATCTCAGTTTCCAAGGGCGACTCTCATGCATGGACTCCTAAAATCCCAACACAATTAATGGCAATACTTTTCTGAGGTCAGTTCCAGAACTCAGTCTCTAAGGGGAAAAACACCATAGTTCATGTCAAGGTGGACCCAGTCATCTCTTCCAATCAACACACTAACAACCACAATTAAAACCAAAACAATCCCACATGGCCCTCATGTTCTTTTATATAGACACTCATCATAACCTATCGCTGGAAGTTTCCACGAGGGGCGAAGCCCAAGACAGTCTCCTAAATAATCTCTCTTGCCCCTAATTTGCCTAAATTCAGGGTGGCCTGGACACCATTCCTGTGAACCAGGAGTGTTCAAATAGGCCTGCTGTTAATACTTCTCTGCTTCTCCAATTTGAGGCGTATTGACTGTGCAGTTTGGATTCTTTATGTGAATTGTAGTCACGGGAAAACTCAAGCAATTTAGGGCTTTGAAGAAATGATTTGGCCCAAAGGATCCCTATTCTAACTTGATGGAGGTCAGGAACCTCACAGAGAATGGGGAGAGACTTCATCCACAATAACTGCACTTTTGGCCATTTTTGTTTTGGATGCACACATGTGATGTTTCTTTAGATTCTTCAGGGGTTGAGAATCTAAGCCACGGCCTCACACAGGGCCAAGAGGCTGATTCAGACACTTCCATTTTCAAAGGAATTAAGCAAAGATCCACAGGTGATGTCCATTCATTTCCATTTGAACCTGTTTTCTTCAGGCTTCACAAACGGATGTCTTGAGGCAAAGACCTTCCTGACATTCAGGGCAACAGAACAATAGGTAAGCAAAAGGCCCAAAGCAGGGTTTCTCCACTGAGACTATCATGGTCACACTTATATCTGAGTATTCTGAGATGCTCGACATTCCCTTTAGCTATCCAGTACATGGCCATGTCACAGGGCTTGGAACTGCTACATATCTTGGACACAAAACCATGAGCCTATTCTGGAGAGTAGCCAGAATTCATGAAGAATGCAGGAATTTTGGAGGATACCACATGTTGCCCATCGATCAGGCAAGCTGAAATCCATTCATAAATTCGGCAGGATGAATGCTGGGAAGCGTTCTGCTAGACAGGAGACAACAATTGATGCATTCAGTTTTCTAATATCTAAAACCATGCACATAGTGGGATACACAGACATAGAAACACTTGCTTGCCAAACGACTTACTATAAACAGTTCACTCCAAACCAAACAAACCGCCTTTCCTACCTATTCTCAGAACATGAGACAAAACCACAAACCCACACCGACAACCACAGAGGCACCACCTTCTACAAAGTATGTCTGTGACTATCCAGAGTGTCTTCTGACTGGTGGGCCAACTTATGTTCCCCGGAAAACACCAACTCTGTGAACTTGTCAGGAGCCAGCGGTGAGCCACTATCTGCTTTCTCAGGAAAGGCCCCTCTTCTGAGTTTTCCTGGCAGTTGGCCATCCTCATATCTGTAGGTACCATGAAAGACTGACTCTGTCCTTGGTAAATCCAAACAAGTGAGCCCACTGGGACTGGGACTGGGACAGGCTCTTGGTACCTTGCTTCCTGGATCCCAAGTACCGAGAGTTCCATGACCAAGGAAGTGAGGTGAGGTCACTTCCTTCAGGAACTGAATGAGGTCACTGCTTTGGCAACCACTTTGTCCTAACAGTTGCTTCCAAGGGTCCCATGAGATCGAGGCTTCTCCTACTTCCTGTGACACTTTCACAAGTTAGAATGGTATATGAACCATAGGCACCCAGGAACAGGTCTCCAAACAGGACTGTTTGTGTCCATCTTCTCTACATTATGAACAGAGAGGCTGATTCAGACACAACCCTTCATCCTGATAAGGTTGTTTGCAATGGAAGATGACGT
This sequence comes from Callospermophilus lateralis, assembly GCF_048772815.1. Classification (NCBI taxonomy): domain Eukaryota; kingdom Metazoa; phylum Chordata; class Mammalia; order Rodentia; family Sciuridae; genus Callospermophilus; species Callospermophilus lateralis. The sequence goes on from NW_027515326.1 coordinate 509,189, forward strand.
TTGCTCTCTCAGGTCCTTCATGGCTGCCTACATCTTCTCCAGGGATCACTTCTTCATGGACCTTTGAGTTTTACAACAGGTGGAAGATTCTCTACATTCCTGTATTGTAAGACCAACTTGGTCCCTGCTCTTCTGTAAAGTTAGATTGAGGAAACAGTGTATGGTTAGGGTTAATAACAGGTTTGATTTGGGTTAGGAATTATTCTAATTGATGAATAATGGTATTGGGAACCTGTGATATTTATAAGAATATATAGGTGAAATATAAGTATGAAAACAAAAATCTAGGTAAGATTTGAAGCCCAGAAGGGCATTGCGCTATTGATTGGGATACTTAGCTTTGATATATGTTCTGCACAGGTGTTTCAGATAAATCGATAATCAATGGCATAGGACCTTGTACCTTGGATGATTGAATGTAGAAGTGAACATCCACTAGAACAGGGATAGTCGGTAGGATTAGGAAGATATTCGATAAGTTTCAGAAGAAGACTGAGTACAGAATTTGGACCAAAGTTCTTTAGCAATAGTGTATCGGGTAGAGAGTGAATGTAAATGTCAGCACACGTGAAGGGTCAGTCACAATGGTGAACTGGGGAAAATATTTAGGTAAGCAGACATCAATAGAGACATTAGGAAATCAGGCAAAGTATAAATTGAGTGATAGGATTAGACATTTGCAGCAGGGTTAAGGTTCAAAATATAGTCTTAAGAAGAAACAAATATGTAGTCACCAATAGGATTGACATTTGAGAGCATTAGGCACACTGGACATGAATGTTTTCAGTAATCTATGCTCACTTTTCATTTAGGCTTTGATACAATCATAAGTGTGACCTCTTCTTTTTGTGTCCAGAATATTACTGTGATAAAATGTATATGTAGATTAGGTGACATGAGTATTTCTTCCACCATTTCTGGGAGCAACATTTTGAAGATGAAAAAATTAGTATTGGGGTTACAAATAGATTTACTCTGTGTCTATGAACATAGAGATAATTTATGAATAGACGATACTGTGATTAAATATTATAACTTGTTCCAACTTTAAATATTCGATTGAATTGATATCTGAAAATAAACAGAAAATCGTATATTTATATGCAATCATTCATTCAAACCAGAAATACATCTAATGGTAATATTAGGGTTATGGTTTATCATGAAGAGTGTGTCAGTTTTTCTTCAAAATGATTATGGAAATCGAAAAAAAAAGCGTTTGGAAAGAAGTCTCATGAAAAAACAATCAAGTAACCTGGAGGAATACATGTGTTCTGAATCAGGAAATGATTGAAAGTGAATCAAAATCCTATAAATTATTGAACTTGTTGATGAAATATATATCCTATGATGTGTATAAACTGAACAAATAGTAATGTACCAGTGTTGAATAAAATGAACTTCAACATAGACATCATATCCAAGAGGAATCTAGTTGCATTGATGTTAAACTGGGTCAGTTACTGTAGAAATATTAGGATTGTATGCACCACTCACTGAAGTTAGTTTTCAGTACTAGAAAACAAATATGTAATTCAGGTGGATGAATATTTCTGAGAATAATATTGTGAAAAGTTGATTATAAATCCACATACATGAACATGAATGAATTTAGGTAGTATATGTAAGACACATATATTTCATATTTTGAAATATTTGGAGAGTGTATATATATATATATATATATATATATATATATATATATATATATACACCCCCACACACACACACAACACACACACCCAGACAATAAAATGTAGCAATATATATGCCAATCGAAATTCATCATGAAGTATATATCATCCACAGATGCAAAAATATTTAATTTACTGAACATGGATTTATGTATAATGTTGTTCTACTAGGAGGCTCACCCATAGGTTGAATTTTCTGTTCCAACAGCGTTTAGGAGGAGTGATCTCTTCTCACAATTTGTATCTTCCAAGTCAGCCACCTCACAAGAATGTACATCTGATACCAGGTAGGATTCTATATGTGCATATAAAAATACATGTGCTGAATCGGCTACAGAGAAAGGGAGACAGGAATTCACATATTTGTTAACTTTAAAAACACATGGAGAACTATTTCAATTAAAAATTAACTAGATTTATAACACCTACCCTATATCATGCAAAAGGCAAGTGCAACTATACACCATGCCTCCTCTGAACTGCTTGTATTTCTATTCTGTTTGGGTTACTTTTCTCCATCATATTAGGATTTGTCATCAGAGTCTAGGAGGGTATGGGTTAGTGTCAGATGGCCCGGCTGGCAGGACACATCAACTTGGGTGTCGATCCTAGTTGGGGAGGAATGAAGGGACAAGAGACACGAGAGATGACAGCAAGACAGGAGTTCTGATCATGCTGCAAACTTTTATTATTCTCAGAGGGTATTTATATGCTGCGGATGGGAAAGCTCTCTTATCGGCAGTTGCTGGATGTCTTCACAGGGTGAGATAACCTCAGGATGTTTCAGGTAGACAGATGGTAGCCGGATGTCAAAAGGAGATAGATGGCTGTGGGATGTCTCCCAGGCAGGTTGTGTCCCAGGGGGCTGTTTCTTGTGTCAGTCTATTTTTTGAAGGAGAACTTCCTTCTAGCCCCTGACATCTCCCCTTTTGTTATATAAAATATTCGACCATACCTTAAAGGCCATGGATTTAGGGGGTGATAGTGGCTCTGTTTCTCTAGGATGCCTTAGAATATCTCCTGATTTGAGCGAGCATCTTTCCTAGGAGATTTCGTGTTGGCTTTGGCATGTTTTTGGAGGAGACGTCTTTGAGGGGATAGCATGCCAACCGCCATGCACCAGAGCGTGTCATTCAGAGGTCTTGTGTTTGGGGATCCGTGGATCCATCCTCCTGCAGTCCTTCCTGGACCTTCCGTTATTATGGCCTAACGTGCTCATTCCAAGGGTGTGTCCTCCCCCAAGCGGAGGGGCCCATGGAGAACGAACCCTTATTGCAAGGGTAGAAGATCCTTGCTCAGAGCTGTTACTTATAGTTTTCTGTAAGAAAGAGAGATCTGTGGGGATGTAAACTTAATAAGCCTGTGAGAAGGGTTGAACATTCTTTTAAATGTTGGCAGTGCTGTCTTCCATCTCCAGACCATGATAGTGGACCTGTATGGGCTTAGAAACCAAAATATTAATCTGTTCTTTAATAAATTGTACCAGCCTCTTTATAATGCAAGGGCCTATGGACACCATTAAAAGTAAACCCAACAAAGGTACTAATAGGGGAAGAAGGTAGGGTAGAAATCCATTATGCCCAATCCAGAGGGGATTTTCAAATAGTTCCCTTTGTCTCTTTTCTGGATCTTCTTGAAGCTGCTTAATTTTAATGCGTACTATGCCTGATTTATTGGCATAAAAGCAGCATCGTTCCCCTAAGGCTAAGCAAATACCTCCCTGGTTAGCTGTCAGCAAATCTAAGCCTCGTCTGTTTTGAAGGAACACTTCTGCCAGGGAATTTATTTGGTCCTGCAAATCTTTAAAGGTTCCTGATAAAGTTTGTACATAATTTATAAGTTGTTGAGACAGGCGACGGTAAGAGTGAATAGCCGTGCCTAAGCCACTGTACCTGTGCCCACAGCAGCTGTTATTCCAAGGCTGGCAATGAGTGGTAAAGACTGTATTGCCCACCTATGTCTTTTGACTAAAGTGTCTAGGCTAGAAATTGGTAGAGGTTCATCTCCTGGGACAATAGTTATATCAGGGAGTAATAAAGCAAGAACACAACCAATGGTCCAATTCGCTGGAAGCGTGGGAAGGCCGAGTTTCCTCCACACATAAAAACTGTGCCATTGGAGGGACAAAGAGATGGGGTGGGTGAGGAATAATTTTATACTGTTGAGCAATTTCCAAAGGAAGTAAGTCGAACATCAATATCATAGGTATTATTCTGCATCGCGCCTAAAAGAAATAATGTAAAAGTGCCTATAGGCTGTACTTTAAAGGGAAATCCGGGTTGGCATGTATTATCATTGTCCATGATAGAATTAATAGGAACTGCCATAGGCATGATTGCCCCTGCTGTCATGCAGAGCCAGCAATCACCAGCAAGGGTGGGGTTCGAATTATTAAGCTAGGAGAATGTAGTTTGCAAAATATCTAATGTATTGGTATCTAAACCTGGGAACTGGGATTTAGGCTACATTAAGGGATGATATGTGAGCTCAGGGATTTGGGGTTTCAAAAGTTTGATTATCTGAGGATGCTTGACAGAATAAGTGGGTCCTCCACCATCAGAGACCCCTGTAGGGGCCTTAATGGGCCAGTAGGAAGGTTTTCCAACAGTGCCTTGGCACCCAGCTGACTGTAGCTTGGTGTATTTGCCATCTCCTCCATGGTCAAAGAGAATGGGGGTATAATGAATAGTGGTCCCCCTGCTGCATGAGTTTCAGTTAGGGAGGCTTCAAAAAATTGTTCTCCCTGTTTATTAACACAAAGTGAAGCCGACGCATTACAAGAGACATGCATCGCCTGGGTATGCGTACAAGTTGCAGAACAATTTTGGAGAGCTTTACTTGTACTAGGGGGAATAATCTTTGGCTTGTTAACACATACCCATTTAGGCTGATGAACTCCTCCGAGATTATGGTCAACCTTGGCACGGAGGTAAGTCACCTTAGTCATGCAGTCAGCAGTCTGGGTCCAACTAGTGGGAGCCTCAGTCCAAAATCCTCCTTTGCATTCACGGGGGGGGGGGGGCAAAAAGGTACTCCATGATGTTGGAAATTGGAGGTCCAAGGCCTCCGTGTTCAAACCTGTTCAGCAGAAGTGCCTTAAGCAGGATCCTCGCACAGATTGTTGGTTGTATCTGAAATGGAGGAAAATTTGTCCTCAGGGTGAGGGCCTCCGTCCCTGGGTTGAGGTAAGTAATTTACCTGTTTAACCAGGCATTCTGGTAACCATCTTGGGGATGCTTGCTCTTGGTCCAAAACACAAGCTGAGCCTCATCCCCTGATGAGGATAGGATCTGGGCGTTTTCATTTGTTTGTAATGGGATTGCACCACATAACAGGCGAGCGAACAGAATTGGACGAAGGATGCCAGTGTCTGTCTGTGGCCAAATGGCCTTCACTGTCTAAGGTAAGAAAAATAAGGGCAAATAATGCATGGTTACGGCGATCCCTGGGAGTGATAAATACAAGGGCGGAAGCCTTAAGACGGGATAGCCAAGTCTTTAAGCTAAGCTGGGCAAGTTCCACATGCCTTGGCCCTGAGAGTTGTATGGAATTTCAGTAGTATGACAAAATTGCAAGGTAGCACAAAACTGTTTAAACTTGGCACTGGTATATGCAGGACATTTATCTGTTTTAATATGTATTGGTTTACCCATTACGAAAAAGGCTGAAACAAGATGAGAAAGCACATCTTTGGTAGCCTCTCCAGAATGTGGTGATGCAAAACTAAAGCCGCTGAAGGTATCTATAGAAACGTATATATATTTGGTTTTTCAAAATTCAGGAAAATGAATAACATCCATTTGCTAAACCTGATTGGGCTGTAATCCTCGGGGGTTAACTCCCAAGTGTTGAATGGGGAGGGAGACAGTGCAACCAGGGCATGCTTTTACTATTTCTCATGCATGTTGCCTGGTAATTTTCCAAAGTAATCGATGGCTCTGGGAATTTAGATGGTGAAGATTTTGTAACTCCATGGCCTTTTGAATGGAGCCAACAAAAATTGGAAAGATGGAACGTGTTGCTGCATCAGCTTGGGCATTACCTTGTGTTAGAGGGCTCAGAAGGTCAGAGTGTGTCATGATGTGTCCTAAGGAAAATGCATGTTTTCTGGCCTGAATTAGCTGCTGAAGCTGGTGAAACAGAAAGGGGGAATTGGAAGAAGCCATAATGGTGGGTGAAATCTCCAGCAGGGGCACAGAAAGAGCAATGTAGGCACTGTCTGTATAAATATTAACAAGGTTATCAAAAAAACTTTATGAAAACTTGTGTTATGGTGAACAATTCCACAAACTGAGCTGACTGATAGACAGTATCAAAGGTGGTAGGCTTGTTATTGACAACAAAGACTGCACGGCCATTACTGGAAACATCTGTAAAGACAGTAAGTTCTTGAGGAATGGGAGCCTTTTGAGTAATTTTGGGAAAAATAAATGAATGTAACTGGACAAAATTTAAAACGGGGTCATTGGGGATGTGGTTATGAATTGTTCCCAAAAAGCCTGATAGGGCAATACCCCATTGATCCATGTCTCTAGTAAAAATTGTAGTAAGGGTTTGGTCCTTAGTATATGGAATTAAAATATTATCAGGGTCTTTGCCAAAATGTTGTCGAGAAAGCAAACGACCTTTAAAAATAAGAGAAGCTACCTGAGCAAGATAAACAGTAATAACCTTGGAGGATGTGGTGGATACAAGGACCAAAAGCAAGGGGCAGCCTTTATTTTTAAAATGTGGATCTCGCTGCCAAAATATTCCTGTGGGTGTATGAGGAGTGTGGAAAATAACCAGAACCAGAGGAAGGTTATAAGAAATTTGTGTAACAAACTTTTGGGCAATGGCTTCTGTGGCTTGGTTTAATGCATGTCATGCCTCTGGAGTAAGCTTTTGAGGGGAGGAGGGGTGGGAATCACCTATCAAAATATCATTAAGGGGCAAAAGTACACAAGTGGGTAATTTTAAATATGTTCCTAGCAATTGAATATCCCCCAGTAATATTTGAAAATCATTAAGTGTGTGAAGATGGTCCACACATAGTTGTATTTTAGGAATTTGGATCTGATTATCTTGAATTTAAGGCCCAAATAGGTATAAGGGTCCTGTGTTTGAAACTTATCTGGAGCTATCTGTAGTCCCAAGGTAGTGAGGTTTTGTAAAAGTCCAAGTAACAATTATTAAGGTCATGGGTATTAGGTGCAGCAATTAACAAATCATCCATATAATGTAAAATATAATTTTGTGCTCATCGCTCTCTCACAGGGTCTACTGCTTGAGCAACGTGTTTTTGGCAAAGACTAGAGCTGTTGGCCATACCTTGGGGAAGAACCTTCCATTGAAATCTCTGCATAGGGCCCTGAAAATTAATGTGAGGGAGACTAAAGGCAAAATAGGGTCTATCCTCAGGATGTAAAGGAATGGTAAAAAAGCAATCTTTTAAGTCAATAACCATTTTACAATAGTTTTTTGGAATCGCCACTGGTGTGGGAATGCCTGGCTGTAGTGCTCCCATCGGGTGCATAACTTTATTAATGGCACACAAATATTGTAAAAGGCACCACTTGCCTGATTTTTTCTTGATAATAAAAATAGGAGTAATCCATGATGAGGTTGAGGGCTTTACATGGCCGGCTGCAAGCTGTTCCTGCACTAACGTGGAGGCAGCCTCCAATTTTTCTTGGGTAAGGGGCCACTGATCCACCAACACAGGAGTCTGAGTCTCCCAAATAATTTTATCTGCATGGGGTACAGGAGGGTCAGGGACTGACACTAAAAATCTGAATACACAAGTCCACATGTATTTGTTTTTGTATGGGTTGTATAGGCTCCACCAGTCCTTGTTTCAGTATCCCCAGGCCTGTACCAGGAACAAAATTCATAGGAAGCATTTGATGAGTCATCATGGAATTGGGACTGGCGAGGATAACTTCCAATAACTCAAAATATCTCCTCCCTATACGTTAACAAGGAGGTCAGAATCAACGAAAGGAGTGACAGTTGACTTATTACCATCTTTATCAGTGCAGCTAATAGACCTAGAGCTGACCAGAGGATTTTTTCATTTTCCTATCCCTTTAAGGTCAGTCAAGGATGGAGTGAGGGGCTAACCTGATGGCTTGTATTTTTGAGAAATAATTGTGGCATCAGCTCCAATATCTAGAACTCCTTGGAATTCCTTTCCTTCAGTAAGTAAGGTAAGGGTGGGTCTATTGTGAGAAATGGGCTGAACCCAATACACATCAGAGAAGCCCAAGAAGGCAGTCCCCCGAGGTAGGTTTGGGTTTTGGAAATGCCTCCTGAATCCAAGGGAAGGAGAATTAATTGTGCAAGTCTTGTTCCTGCTGGGATGGTGGCAACTCCATTAATAGCAGTGGCCAGTATTTTTATTTCTCCAATGAAATCATTATCATTAATGCCAACGAAGACCTGAACACCTTGTATGGTAGTGGAGGCTCTTCCAAGATTAAGGGCACATGTATGAGATGGAGGGGGACCCATAATTTCATTGGGTATTATCTGGGGCCCTTGCATTGGGTCTAATATTGTATTTGTGGCAGCAAAGAGGTCCAATTTTGTGCTGCCTGGGGTGGCTAGTTGGAGGGAGGCAATTGTGGAGAAGGATTTTGTGGTAGGTTGGGAGTTTAGGAGGGAACAAACTTTATTGCTCCTGTGTTTGTCGTGGGGGATGTTGTGGCCGGGGGCTGGCCCCGCAGGGAGTTTCCTGAGAAGTAGGAAGAAATAGGCTGTCTGAGGGAATTTGTCTTAGATCTACACTCACTGGCCCAGTGATGACCTTTACCACTTCTAGCTGGGGGCGGTTAAGCCCCAGTTTGAGGAGACGCTATTCCTAGGCTTTGTTTGCCTGTGGGACACTCACATGCAAAATGGCCAGGTTGTTTACAAGTAAAGCAAGTACGTGAGCCAGGATTGTGAAAGGCCTTGGTAAAGGCAGTCCCTAAAGCCAGACCCATGGCATGGGCTGCACCCACGTCTGCACAGAGTCTAATAACTTCAGAAAGTTTCCCTTTATCCTTATGTGGTTGAAGAACATTCTGACATGCTGGGTTGGCATTTTCAAAGGCAAGATGTTTTACATAGGTGCTTTCACCTTCGCTTGGTAAATCCTATAGGCTGTGGCAGGGTCCTGAGAGGTCGCGGGTGTTCTGAATTGTAGAGAGCTGCTTCCTTCTCCAAGATACCGTAATCCCCAGGGGTCAATGTGTCTCTGGGATTTAAAACTGGATAAAGGTGGTTTTTAATCATTGGAGCCTTATTAATTAGGGTCGTATTTTGAGGGGGACCAGGAAGGTTCTCAGGGTCCTGGGAAGACTGAGAAGGTTCTATGTCTATACTAATGATGGGCAGGCAGAGGGGGGACGAGAGGTCTTTTGCATAATCTCTTCCCCAATCCTGACAAGTTGTAAGGTACCATTGTCAAAGCGAAAACTTTTAAGAATTTCATTAATTAAGTTCCAGTAAGAAAAGGTGGGAAGTGGCATTTTTTCTGGGCCAAATGATTCATAATAATCTTTTAAACAGTCTCCTACTCTAAGCCATTTTTGCCATCAATGGTCCCTTCAAGAGGAAACCATGGACACAATTCTCCTATGTATGAAAAGAAAAATTTTAAGTCCTTTTTCTTAACATGTGCCCCTCATGTCTTGAAGGACTTCTTGAGGCCTGAAATAAACAAATCATGTGACGATACTGCTTGTCACATGGTGCGTTACTCACCGTGCATCATCCCCACCTTCCTCCTGGATATGTCTCCGGGTGGTGTCTGCTGAGGCGATCGTGAGCTCCTCTTGACCAAGTCTTCCAGGAGGAAGGGGTTCCCCCTCAGTCAAAGGCTTGAGCCCCAGTCGGTGGGCACCAGATGTCCCGGCCGGCAGGACACATCAACATGGGCAGCGAACCTAGATGGGGAGGAATGAAGGGACAAGAGGCATGAGAGATGAGAGCAACACAGGAGTTCTGATCAAGCTGCAAAATTTTATTGTTCACACACGGGTATTAATATGCTGGATATGGGAAAGCTCTCTTATCAGCAGTTCCTGGATGTCTTCACAAGGTGAGATAACTTCAGGATGTTTCTAGAAGAAAGATGGCCACAGGATGTCTCAGGGACATATATGGCTACAGGATGTCTTCCAGACAGGATGTCTCCTGGGGGCTGTTTCTTGTAAGTGTCAGGCTGTTCTTTGAAGAAGAATTCCTTCTACCCCTGACAGTCAGGGATTCAGTATTTCGAATGGAAAATTGGAAAATGAATCCAATGTGTAGGCAAATATGTGCTACCCAAAAATCTTCCCACTCTCATTCAGAACAATGCCTTGACATTTTCTTCACTCCAAGTAAGACATAATTAGAGGAGAAGAGTTAGAAATCTGTGAATACATATCGGTAATGGAAAATGCTCAGGAGTTCACAACCTTCGAGGTTGTAGAGGAGTTTCCAAAAGTAAAGGACAGGGTAAAAACTCCAAAAACATGGAGCTCTGCTGGCCTAAAGACTTCTTGAGAAACTGCCTCTGAGATTGGGCACCTGAAATTTATGTTGATGACAGGAGCTTTAGCTTCCTTTGTAGTGAGACCATCAAAGCTGGGTCTGCATCTATATGACCTGGAGGACATGGTTTCTTTTTTTCCTATGAACCTGAAGCAGTAGGGCTGAATTCTCTCTTTATAGGTAAACTGTTGCCACTGGGGGCTAAGTGTCTTGCAGTGTGGACTGTGAAGCCATTTGGTCATCCTCCACTTTTCGTGGTGTTTCTTGCAGCTGCACTGGGAGTTTGGTATTTGCTTCACAAAATACGAGAAGTTCAACTGGGACACAGTGATGGAGGGAGTTCTGTCATGTGTGGTGGGTAAGGGTCTGCAGGAGAATGCACCAACCTGGCTTATATCCCAAATAGCTTGCCCCCTTGACCACAGCAATCTGATTCTAAACATTGCTCTTCAACCTGTCCATATAACAAGATGCCTTTACATACAAGGGTATGGGGGCTGCACCATATCAGTCACAAGGCATTTGAAAGCCAATGGCATATCCACATCAGCCCACCACAGATGTTTTAACACACACCTGCACACCACTGCTCTAGGCCGACTACTCATCAGGCTCCAAGTTACTGGCATCTCTGTTCTACACCATTTTCATGAAACCCAGTCAATCAAGGCACTGTCTGGTACATTCATGATCAGCAATAGGACACCTAAAGGTTCTCCAGTGCCACCAGGTGATGGGAATTTCCAAACTTTAATGATATTTATCTAGGCATTTTTCATGGATGAAGTTGAAGGCACTGTGGGTTTCAATTTATTCAGGAACCATTAAATGGAGAAGAAGCTCATTTCAATGAAAGCTCTGGAGAATTCTAACAGGCAAGGCTTCCCAAAGACAGGCTAAAAGGTCACATTAAGCCAGGCATTTGAGGTCTACAATGTGAGGTCCATGTGTGTTTTGACTTGCAACGATGGCTGCCAAGTCTTTAAGAATAAAATCATGTGATGTCCTTCCTGAGATTTCCAGTGCTCTTCGGAAAGCCTCCCTGGGCCTAGATCTCAGTTTCCAAGGGCGACTCTCATGCGTGGCCTCCTAAAATCCCAACACAATACATGGCAATACTTCTTTGAGGTCAGTTCCAGAACTCAGTCTCTAAGGGGAATCACATAAGGGTTCAAGCCCAGGTGGACATAGCCATGTCTTCCAACGGCCACAAAAATGACCACAATTAAAACCAAAACACTCCCACATGACACACCTGATGCAAAGACCTTCCTGACTTTCAGGGCAACAGAAGAATCGGTAAGCAAAATGTCCAAAGCAGGGTTTTTCCAATGATGCATTCCTGGTCTCACTGATATCTGAGCTTTCTGAGATGCTCTCTATTCCCTTCAGCTATCCAGTACATGGCCATGTCACAGAGATTTGAGGTGGTACATATATTTGACACAAAACTATGAGCCTATTCTGGAGAGTGCACACAATTCAGGAAGAAAACAGGAACTTAAGAAGTTAGCAGGTGTTCCTCATCGATAAGTCAAGCCGCAGTCCATTCATGAATTGGGCAGGATGAAAGCTGAGAAGCTTTCTACTAGACAGGAATAACCAATTGATGCATTTTCTTTTCTAATGTCTACAACCAGGGACACAGTGGTATAAACAGACATAGAAACACTCGCCTTGTCAAATGACTTACTAGAAACAGTTCCCTCCAAACCAAACAAACCGCCATTCCTACCTATTCTCAGAATATGAGACAAAACCACAAACCCACACCCACACCCACAAAGACACCTCCTTCCCCCAAGTAGGTCTGTGACTATCCGGAGTGTCCTCTGACTGGTGGGCCATACTATGTTCCAATGAAATGGCCTGTCCTGTCTCAGATCTGGTCTCCTTGGCCAACTCTGTGAAGTTGTCAGGAGCCAGCAGTGAGCCACTACCTACTTTATCAGGAAAAGCCCCTCTTCAGAACTTTCCTGGTTTTGGCCGTCCTCACATCAGTAGGTAGCAAGAATGACTGACTCTGTCCTTGGTAAGTCCAAACAAGTGAGACCACTGGGACTGGGACTGCCTCTTGGTGCCTGGCTTCTTGGATACCAAGTTCAGAGAGTTCCATCAACAAAGAAGTGAGGTGAGGTCACTTCCTTAAGGAACTGAATCAGATCACTGCCTTGGTAACCACTTTGTCCTAACAGTTGCTTCCAAGACTACCATGAGATGGAGGCTGCCCCTACTTTCTGTGACACTTTCACAAGGTAGAATGGTATATCAACCATAGGCACCTAGGAACAGCTCTCCACACCAACCTGGTTTGGTCCATCTTCTCTACATTAAGAAGAGAGAGGCTGATTCATAAACAACCCTTCATCCTGACCAGGTTGTTTTCCATGGAAGCTGACTTTTGCTCTCTCAGGTCCTTCATAGTTGTCTACATCTTCTCCAGGGATCATTTCTGCATGGACCTTGAGGTTCTCAGGAGGTGGAAGATCCCCTACATTCCTGTATTGTAAGACCAACTCTGTCCCTGCTCTTCTGTAAAGTTAGATTGAGGGAACAGTGTATGGTTAGGGTTAATAATATGTTCAATTTGAATTAGGAATCATTCTGCTGGATGAATAATGGTACTGGGAACCTGCGACATTTATAAGTATATATAGGTGAAATATATGTATGAAAACAGAAATCTAAGTAAGATTTGAAGCGCAGAATGGGGATGGGCCCTTGATTGTGATACTTAGCGTTGAATTATGTTCTGCACAGATGTCTGAGATAGATCGATATACAATGGCATTAGACCCTCTACCTTGGATTATTGAATGTATAAGAGAACATCCAGTCAAAAAGGGATAATGGGTAGGATTAGGAAGATAGTCAGTAGGTTTAAGAAGAAGAGTGAGTATAGGATTTGGAACAAAAGTTCCTTAGCAATAGGGTTTGGATTAGAGTGTGAATGTAAGTGTCAGCACAATTGAAGAGTCAGTCACAATGATGAACTGCGGAAAGTATGTAGGAAAGCTGATATAAATAGAGACATTATGAAATCAGGAAAAGTATAAAGTGAGAGATAGGATTAGATATTTTCAACAGGGTTGAGTTTGAATATATAATCTTAGCAAGAAACAAATATGTTGTCACAAATAGGATTGAATTTTGAGAGCATTAGCCAAACTTGATATGGATGGTTTTAGTAATCAATGTTCACTTTACATTTAGGCTTTGGTGCAAACATAAGTGTGACCATTTCTTTTTGTGTCCAGAATATTACTCTGATAAAATGTATATGTAGATCAGATGACATGAGTATTTCTTCCACCATTACTGGGAGCAAAATTTTGAAGACGTATAAATTAGTATTGGGTTTACAAAGAGGTGTACTCTGTGTCTATGAATATAGAGACAATGCATGAATAGACAATAGTGTGAATAAATAATATAACTGGTTCCACTTTAAATAATGGATTGATTTGATATCTGAAAATATATAAGAAATCTTATATTGATATACAATCATTCATTCCAACCAGTTATACATCTAATAGTAATATTAGGGTTATAGTTTATCATGAAGGGTGTGTGAGTTTTGCTTCAAATTTGATTATGGAAATCGAAAATAATATGTTTGGAATGAAGTCTCATGAAAAAACCAGTCAAGAAACATGGAGGATTACATGTGTTCTAAAGCAGAAAATGATTGAAAGTGAAACAAATGCCTATAATTTTGCTAACGTATGGATGAAATATATATCCTATAATGTCATAAACTGAAGAAATTGTAACATACCAGTGGTGAATAAGAATGAACATCAAAATACACATCATGTCCCATAGGAATCTACTTGCATTGATGACAAACTGGATCAATTATTGTAGAAATATTAGGATTTGTATCCACCATTCACTGAAGTTATTTTTCATTTCTAGGAAAAAAATATGTATTTCAGGTGGATGAATATTTCCGTGAATAATCTTGTGAAATGTTAACTCTAAATCCACATACATGAATATGAATGAATTTAGGGAGTGTATAATAAGACACATATATTTTATATTTTAAAAAAATTTAGTGTGTGTGTGTGTGTGTGTATATATATATATATATATATATATATATATATATATATACACACACAGACACACACACACACACACACAGACATTAAAAATTAGCAATACATATGCCAATCGAAATTCACCATGAAATATATATCATCCACAGATCCAAAAATATTCATTTTACTGGACATGGATTTATGTATAATGTTGTTCAACTAGGAAGCTCACCCACAGTTTGAAATTTCAGTTTCAACAGCGTTTAGGCGGAGTGATCTATTCTCACAATTTCTATCTGCCAAGTCAGCCACCTCACAAGAGTGTACCTGTGGTACCAGGTAGAATTCTATATGTGCATATAAAAATACATGTGCTGAATAGGCTACAGAGAAAGGGAGACAGGAATTCACATATTTGTTTACTTTAAGTACCCATGGAACTATTTCAATTAAAAATTAACTTGAATTATAACACCTACACTTTATCATGCAAAAGCCAAGTCTAACTATACACCATGCCTCCTCTGAAATGCTTGCATTTCTATTCTGTTTGGGTTATTTTACTCCATCATATTAGGATTAGTAGTAAGAGTCTATTAGGGTATGGGTTAGTGTCATTTATTCAGTATTTCAAATGGAAAATAGGAAAATAAATCCAATGTGTATGCAAATATGTGCTACAAAAAATTCCCACTATCATCCAGAACAATGCCTTGACAATATCTTCGCCCCTAGTAAGACACAATTAGAGAAGAAGAGTTAGAAAATCTGTGAATACATACCTGGAATGGAAAATGTTCAGGAGTTCACAACCTTGGAGGTGGTAGAGGAGTTTCCAAAAGTAAGGGACAGTGTAAACACTCCACAAACATGGAGCTATGCTGGCATTAAGACTTCTTGAGAAACTGCCTCTGAGGTTGGACACTTGAAGAATATGTTGTTGTCAGGAGCTTTAGCTCCCTGTGTACGGAGACCATCAAAGCTGGGTCTGCATCTTTGTGACCTGGAGGATATGGTTTCTTATTTTCTAATGAACATGAGGAAGCAGTGATGAATTCTCTCTTTGTAGATAAACTGTGGCCACTGGGGGCTAAGTGTCTCCCTGTGTGGACTTTGAAGCCATTTGGTCATTCTCCAATTTACGTGGTGTTTCTTGCTGCTGCACTGGGTGTTTTGTATTTGTTTCACAACATACAAGGATTTCAAATGGGTCACAGTGCTGGTGGGAGTCCTGTAAGGTGTGGTGGGTCAGGGTCTTCAGGAGAATGCACCAACCAGGCTTCTATCCCACATTTCTTGCTCCCTTGACCATAGCAACCTGATTCTGAACATTGCCCTGAAACCTGTCCATATAACCAGATGCCTTTTCATATAATTTTCTGCTGGCTGCACCAAGTCAGTCACAAGCCATTTGGAAGCCAATGACACACCCACATGGCCACAACACAAATATATTATCAGACAACTGCACACCACTGCTCTAGGCCCACTACTCAGCGGGCTCCAACTTACTGGCATCTGTGTTCCACACCATTTTCAAGAACTCCAGTCAATCAAGGCACTGTCTGGTACACTCATGAGCAGCAATAGGACATCCAATGGTTCTCCAGTGCCACCTGGTCATTGGGAATTTCAAAAATTTCATGGTATTTATCTATCCATTGTTCAAGAATGAAGTTGGAGGCACTTTGGGGTTTCCATTCATCCAAGAACCATTAAATGGTGAGGAAGCTCATTTCAATGAAAGCTCTGGAGAACTCTCACAGGCAAGGCTTTCCAAAGAGTGGTCAAAATGTCATATGCAGACAGGCCCATTGAGGTCTAAAATGTGAGGTCCATGTGTGTTTTGACTCTTAACTATGGCTGCCAAGTCTTTCAGAATAAAATCATGTGATATCCTGGTTGAGATTCTCAGTGCTCTGTGGAAAGCCACCCAGGGCCCAATCTCAGGTTTCAAGGGTGACTCTCATGCGTGGCCTCCTACAATCCCAACACAATTAATGGCAATACTTCTCTGAGGTCAGTTCCAGAACTCAGTCTCGAAGGAGAATCACACCCGAGTTCAAGCCCATGTGGACCCAGTCATATCTTCCAACCGCCACACAAATGACCACAATTGAAACCAAAACATTCCCACATGACCCTCATCTTCTTCCATATAGACACTCATCATAAACTCTTGCTGGAGGTTTCCATGAGGAGCGCAGCCCAAGGCAATGTCCAAAATATGCACCCTTGCCCGTCATTTGCCTAAAATGAGGGTGGCCTTGACACCCTTCCTGTGAACCAGGAGTGATCAAATAGGCCTGCCTTTAATACTGCTCTGCTTCTCCAATTTGAGGCCAACTGACTGTCAGGTATAGATTCTTTATGTGATTTGGCATCATGGGAGAACCCAAGCACTTCTGCAGGAGTTCAAAGAACTCATTTGACCCAGAGGATCCTATTCTCACTTGATGGAGGTTAGGAACCTAACAGAGGAAGGCAAGAAACTTCATCCACAATGACTGATATTTTTACCATTTTCGTTTTCAATACACACATGGGAACTTTCTTTATATCCATCAGGTGCTGAGAATCTAATCCATAGCCTGACCCAGAGGCAAGCAGCTGATTCAGACACATCCCTTTCGAAAGCAATTAAGCAAAGCACCACAGGTGATGCCCATTCATTTGCATTTAAAAACTGTTTACTTCAGGCTTCAAAAAGGAGTGGCCTGAGGTAAGGACCTTCCTGACATTCAGGGCAACAGAAAAATAGGTAAGCAGAAGGCCCAAAACAGTGTTTCTTCACTGAGACTTTCCTGGTCACACTGATATCTGAGTTTCCTGAGATGCTCGCCATTCCATTCAGCTATCCAGTACATGGCCATGTCACAGAGCTTGGAGGTGTTACATATCTTGGACACAAAACCATGAGCCTATTCTGGGTAGTGGCCAAAATTTAGGAAGAAAACAGGAACTTAGGAAGATAGTAGGGGTTGCCCATCCATAAAGCAACCTGCAGTCCAGTCATAAATTGGGTAGGATGAATGATGGAAAACTTTCTTCTAGACAGGACATATCCATTGATGCATTCTCTTTTCTTATGTCTACAACCACGGACACAGTGAGATACACAGATATAGAAACACTCACCTTGTCAAACGACTTTTTAGAAGCAGTCCACTCCAAACCAAACAAATCGCCTTTCCTGCCTATTCTCAGAACATGAGACAAAACCACAAACTCACACCCACACCCACAAAGGCACTTCCTTCCCCCAATATGTCTGTGACAATCCGGAGTGTCCTCTGACTGTGGACCATATTGTTACCCTAAACTGGCCTGCCCTGTCTCAGATCTGGTCTCCGTGGCCAAATCTGTGAAGTTGTCAGGAGCCAGCGATGACCAACTACCTGTTTTCTTAGGAAAGGACCCTCTTCAGAGCTGTCCTGGCATTTGGCCATTCTCACATCAGTAGGTACCAAAAAAGACTCTCTCTGCCCTTGGTAAAACCAAACATGTGATCCCACTAGGACTGTTACTGGGACTGGCTCTGGATGCCTGGCTTCCTGAATCCCAAGTTCAGAGAGTTCCATCACCAAGTAAGTTAGGTGAAGTCACTTTCTTCATGAAATGAATGAGGTCACTGCCTTGGCAACCACTTTGTCCTAACAGTTGCTGCCAAGGGTCTCATGAGATGGAGGCTGTTCCTACTTTCTGTGAGACTGTCACAAGTTAGAATGGTATATCAACCATATGCACCGGGGAACTTCTCTCCATACAGGCCTGCTTTGGTCCATCTTCTCTACATTAAGAAGAGAGAGGCTGATTCAGACACATCCTTTCATCCTGTCCAGGTTCTTTACCATGTCAGAAGACTTTTGCTCTCTTTGGTACTACATAGCTGCCTACAACTTCTCCAAGGATCATTTCTGCATTTACCTTTGAGGTTCTCAGCAGGTGGAAGATCCCCTACGTTCCTGTATTGTAAGACCAACTCTATCCCTGCTCCTCTGTAAAGGTAGATTGAGGGAACAGCGTATGGTTAGGGTTAATAACAGGTTCGAATTCAGTTGGGAATCATTCTGCGGGATGAATAATGTTATTGGGAACCTGCGAAATTTAAAAGAATATATAGGTGAAATATAAGTTTGAAAACCCAAATCTATGTAAGTTTTGAAGCCCAGAAGTGTATTGGGCCCTTGGGTAGGATACTTAGCTTTGAATTATGTTCTGCACAGATGTCTCTGATTAATCGCTATACAATGGCATAGGACCTTTACCTTGGATGATTGAATGTCGAAGAGAACATGCAGTCAAAAAGGGATAGTCGATAGGATTAGGAAGATAGTCAGTAGGTTTAGAAAGAAGAGTGAGTATAGGATTTGGACAAAAACTTTTTTAGCAATAGGGTTTCGGGTAGAGAGTGAATGTAAATGTCAGCACATGTGAAGAGTCATTCACAATGATGAACTGGGGAAAATATGTAGGAGAGTAAATATCAATTGAGACAAAAGAAAATCAGGCAAAGTATAATGTGAGTTATAGGATTAGACATTTTCAACAGGGTTGAGGTTGAATATATAATCTTAGCAAGAAACAAATATGTAGTCACCAATTGGATTGACATTTGAGAGCATTAGGCAACCTGGACATGGATGTTATTACTAATCCATGCTCACTTTCCATTTAGGCTTTGGTACAATCATAAGTGTGACCTTTGCATTTTGTGTCCATAATATTACTGTAATAAAATATATATGTAGATCAGGTGACATGAGTATATCTTCCACCATTTCTGGGAGCAATATTTTGAAGACGTATAAATTAGTATTGGGGGTAAAAACAGGTGTACCCTGTTTCTATGAATATACAGATAATGCATGAATGGAACATACTCTGAATAAGACCTATACTCATTCCACTATAAATAATGGATTGAATTGATATCTGAAAAAATACAGGAAATCAAATATTGATATACAGACATTCATTACAACCAGTTATACATCAATGATAATATTAGTATTAGGATTTTCATGAAGAGTGTGTGAGTTTTGCTTCAAAATTGATTATGGAAATCGAAAATAATGTGTTTGGAAAGAAGTCTCATGAAAAGAGCAGTAAAGAAACATGGAGGAATACATGTTTTCAGAAACAGGAAGTGATTGAAAGTGAAACAAATTCCTATATATTTTTGAACTTTTGGATGAAATATATATATTATGATGTGCATAAACTGAAGAAATAATAATGTCCCACTGTTGAATAAATATGAACGTCAAAATACATATCATGTCCCATAGGAATCTACTTGCATTGATGTTAAACTGGGTCAGTTACTGTAGAAATATTAGGATTTGTATACACCATTCACTGAAGTTAGTTGTCAGTACTAGGAAACAAATATGAATTTCAGGTGGATGAATAGTTTGGAAAATAATCTTGTGAAAAGTTGATTATAAATCCACATAAATGAATATGAATGAATTTAGGGCATGTATAATAAGTCACATATATTACATATTTTGAAATATCTGGAGAGTATATATATATATATATATATATATATATATATATATATATATATATATAGAGAGAGAGAGAGAGAGAGAGAGAGAGACAGAGAGAGAGACATTAAAAACTAACAATATATATGCCAATCAAAATCCATCATGAAATATATATCATCCACAGATCCAAAAATATTCATTATACTGAACATGGATTTATGTATAATGTTGTTCAACTAGAAAGTTCACCCATAGTTTGAAATTTCAGTTCCAATAGCATTTACGAGGAGTGATCTCTTCTCACAATTTGTATCTGCCAAGTCAACCACCTCACAAGAATGTACGTGTGGTACCAGGTAGAATTCTATATGTGCATATAAAAATACATGTGCTTAATAGGCTACAGAGAAAGGGAGAAAGGAATTCACATATTTGTTAACTTTAAAAACACATGGAGAACTATTTCAAAAAAAATTTGCAAGATTTATAACTCCTACCCTATATTATGCAAAAGGCAAGTCCAAGTATACACCTTGCCTCCTCTGAACTGCTTGTACTTCTTTTCTGTTTTTTGTTATTTTTCTCCATCATATTAGGATTAGTAGTCAGAGTCTAGTTTGGAATTGGTTAGGGTTAGAGATTCAGTGTTTTAAAGGGAAATTGAAAAATGAATCCAATGTCTATGCAAATATGTGCTACCCCAAAATTTTCCCAGTCTCATCCAGAACAATGCGTTGACATTATCTTTTACCAAAATAAGATACAGTTAGAGGAGAAGAGTTAGAAAATCTGTGAATACATATCTGGAATGGAATTTGCTCAGGAGTTCACAACCTTGGAGGTGGTAGCAGAGTTCAAAATAGTAAGGCAAAAGGTAAACACTCCTCAAACATGGAGCTCTGCTGGCCTAAAAAATTCTTGAGAAACTGCCTCTGAGGTTGGGCACTTGAAATACATGTTGTTTTCAGGAGATTTAGTTCTTTTATAGAGAGACCATCAAAGCTGGTTCTGCATATATGTGTCCTGTAAGACATGGTTTCTTATTTTTCATTGAACATGTGGCAGCAGTGCTGAATTCTTTTTTTGTAGCTAAACTGTGGACACTGGGGCTAAGTTTCTCCCTGTGCTAACTGGGAAGACATTTGTTCATCCTCCACTTTTAGTGGTGTTTCTTGCTGCTGCACTGGGAGTTTGGTATTTGCTTCACGAAATAAAGGAGGTCAATTGGGACACATTGTTGGAGGGAGTTCTGTCACGTGTGGTGGGTGAGGGTTTGCAGGAGAATGCAATAACCAGGCTTCTATCCCACATAGCTTTCCCCCTTGACCATAGCAACCTGATTCTGAACATTTCCCTGAAACCTCTCCATATAACAAGATGCCTTTACCTATTGGGTCTGTTGGCTGAAACCATATCAGTCACAAGCCATTTGGACGCCAATGGCAGTTCCACATGGCCTCACCACAGATGTTTTGTCACACATCTGCTCACCACTGCTCTAGGCCCACTAATCAGCAGGCACCAACTAACTGGCATCTCTGTTCTACACCATTTTTATGAAACCCTGTCAATCAAGGCACTGTCTGGTATACTCATGATCAGCATCAGGACATCCAAAGGTTTTCCAGTGCCAACTGGTCATTGAAATTTCAAAAAATTTATGGTATTTATCTAGCCATTATTCAAGGAAGAAGTTGTAGTCACTGTGGGTTTCAATTCATTCAGGAACCATTAAATGTTAAGGAAGCTCATTTCAATGAAAGCTCTGGAGAACAATCACAGGCAAGGCATCCCAAATAGTGGCCAAAAGGTCACATGAAGCCAGGCCCATTGAGGTCTACAATGTGAGGTCCATGTGTGTTTTGACTCTCAACTATGGCTGCCAAGTTTTTCAGAATAAAATCATGTGATATCCTGGCTGAGATTCTCAGTGTTCTGTGGAAAGCCACCCTTGGCCTAGATCTCAGTTTCCAAGGGCGACTCTCATGCGTGGCCTCCTAACATCCCCACACAATTCATGGCAATACTTCTCTGAGGTCAGTTCTACAACTCAGTCTCTAAGGAGTATTACACCAGAGTACAAGCCGAGGGGGACCCAGTCATCCCTTCCAACTGCCACACAAATTACCAAAATTAAAACCAAAACATTCCCACATGGCCCTCATCTTCTTCCACATAGACCCTCATTATAACCTCTGGCTGGAGATTTCCACGAGGGGTGCAGCGCAAGAGAGTGTCCAAAATAAGCTCCCTTGGCCCTCATTTGCCTAAAGTCAGGGTGGCCTGGACACCATTCCTGTGAACCAGGAGTGATCAAATAGGCCTGCCATTACAACTACTCTGCTTCTCCAATTTGAGGCCTACTGACTGTGGGGTTTAGATTCTTTATGTGAAGTGGAATCATGAGAAAACCCAAGCACCTCTGCATGGCTTTGAAAAACTCATTTGACCCAAAGGATCCCTATACTCACTTGATGATTGTCTGCAACCTAATAGAGGAAGGAGAGAGACATCATCCACAATGACTGAATTTTGCCATTTTAGTTTTGGATGCACACATGGGATCTTTCTTTATATCCATCAGGTGCTGAGAATATAAGCCACAGCCTCACACAGGGCCAAGAGGCTGATTCAGACACATCCCATTCAAAGCAATTAAGCAAAGAGCCACGGGTGATGCCCAATCATTTCCATATGAAAACTGTTTTTTTTTCATGCTTATCAAAGGGGTGGCCTGAGGCAAAGACCTTCCTGTCATTCAGTGAAACAGAAAAATAGGTAAGCAAAAGGCACAAAGCATGGTTTCTCCACTGAGACTTACCTGGTCACACTGATATCTGAGTTTTCTAAGAAGCTCGCCATTACCTTCAGCTATTCAGTACATGGCCATGTGACAGAGCTTGGGGTGGTACCTATCTTGGACACAAAACCATGAGACTATTCTGCAGATTGGTCAGAATTCAGGAAGAAATCTGAAACTTAGGAAGATAGTAGGTGTTGCCCATCTATAAGGCAACCTGCAGTGCAGTCATAAATTGGGCAGGATGAATGCTGGGAAGCTTTCTACTAGACAGGACACATTCATTGATGCATTCTCTTTTCTAATGTCTACAACCACGGACACAGTGTTATACACAGACATAGAAACACTTGCCTTGTCAAAAGACTATCTAGAAACAGTCCACTGCAAACCAGACATACCAGCTTTCCTACCTATTCTAAGAAAATGAGACAAAACCACAAACTCACACCCACAAACACAAAGCACCTCCTTCCCCCAAGTAAGTCTCTGAATATCCAGAGTGTCCTCTGACTAGCGGGCCCTACTATGTTCACCCGAAATGGCCTGTAATGTGGCAGATCTGGTCTCCTTGGCCAACTCTGTGTAGTTGTTAGGAGCCAGCGGTGAGTCACTACCTACTTACTAAGGAAAGGCCCGTCTTCAGAGGTCTCCTGATATTTGGCCATCCTCACATCAGTAGGTACCAAGAAAGACAGAATCTGTCATTGGTAAAACAAAACAAGTGAGCCCACTGGTACTGGGACTGGGACTGGCTCTGGATGCCTGGCTTCCTGGATCCCAAGTTCAGAGAGTTCCATCACCAAAGAAGTAAGGTAGGTCACTTCCTTCAGGAACTGAATGAGGTCAATGCCTTGGCAAACACTTTGTCCTAATAGCTGCTTCCATGGGTCCCATGAGATGGAGGCTGCCCCTACTTCCTGTGACACTGTCACAAGTTAGAATGGTATATCAACCATAGACACACGGGAACAGCTCTCCACACAGACCTTGTTTGGTCCATCTTCTCTACATTAAGAAGAAAGTGGCTGATTCAGACACACCCCTTCATCCTGACAAGGTTGTTTGCCATGGAAGATGACTTTTGCTCTCTCAGGTCCTTCATAGCTGTCTACCTCTTTTCCAGGGATCATGTCTGCATGGACCTTTGAGGTTCTCAGCAGGTGGAAGATCCCCTACATTCCTGTATTGTAAGACCAACTCTGTCCCTGCTCTTCTGTAAAGTTAGATTGAGGGAACAGTGTATGTTTAGGGTCAATAACATGTTGGATTTGGTTTAGGAATCATCCTGCAGAATGAATAATGGTATTTGAAACTGCGATATTTACTAGAATATATATGTGAAATATAAGTGTGAAACTAGAAATCTAGGTAACATTTGAAGCCCAGAAGGGCATTGGACCCTTGATTGTGATACTTAGAATAAAATTACATTCTGCACAGAGGTCTCAGATAGATCAATATACAATGGCATAAGACCTTGTACCTTGCTTGATTGAATGTAGAAGAGAATATCCAGTCAAAAAAGGATAGTCGGTAGGATTAGGAAGATAGTCGGTAGGTTTAGAAAAAGAATGAGTATAGGATTAGGAACAAACGTTTATTAGCAATAGGTTATCGATTAGAGTGTGAATGTAAATGTCAGCACATGTGAAGAGTCAGTCACAATGATGAACTGGGGAAAATATGTAGGAAACAGATAGAAATAGAGCCATAATGAAATCAGGCAATGTATAAAGTGAGGGATAGGATTAGACATTTTCAGTAGGGTTGAGTTTGAATATATAATCTTAAGAAGAAACAAATATGTAGTCACCAATAGGATTGATATTTGAGAGCATTAGGCAAGCTGGACATGGATGTTTTTAGTAATCCATGTTTACTTTCCTTTTAGGCTTTGGTACAAACATAAGTGTGAGCTTTGCATTTTGTGTTCCGAATATTTCTGTGATTAAATGTATAAGTAGATCAGGTGACATGAGTATTTCTTCCAACATTTCAGGGAGCAATATTTTGAAGACATATAAATTAGTATTGGGGGTATAAAGAAGTGTACACTGCGTCTATGAATATAGAGATAATGCATGAATAGACCATACTGTGAATAAATAATATAACTCGTTCCACTTTAAATAATGGATTGAATTTTTATCTGAAAATATATAAGAAATCCTATATCGTTATGTAATCATTAATTCCAACCAGTCATACATCTAATGGTAATATCAGAGTTATAATTCATCATAAAGTTTATGTGAGTTTTGCTTCAAAAGTGATTATGGAAATTGAAAGTAATGTGTCTTGAAAGAACTCTCATGAAAAGACCTGTCAAGAAACATGGAAGAATACATGTGTCCTGAAGCAGGAAGTGATTGAAAGTGAAACAAATTCCTGTCAATTTGTGAACTTGTGGGGAAATCTTAAGAGCCCCTCCCAGCTCTCCCTTGAGCGCGATAGCCAGACCGAGGGAATTAGGAGTGGCACGGGACTCGTGGTGCAGACCTCCAGGCCACCGCTCCCACCAGTGCTGAAAACTGAAGTCTCTTGCTCCAGCTTCCGGGGGCATGGCTTCCGGAGTGCAAGCAAATTCGCTGGGGGTTCTCAGGCCTAAGCTCTACAAACTTAGGGTCTGAGGGAGACAAACAGGGAGAGTGTTCCCAGGCGTTCATGAAAACAGGGCTCCTAGGAGCAGCAGACCTGCCATGTAGCCAGTATTGTGGTGAGTGTCACAGGTGAGTGGGGCCTGGCTTGAGGAAACACAAAAGAAGGCCCTAGGCACTCAGGATTGGACACCCACCCAGTCTGGGAGGAAGAGCTGCTGCACAGTGATTGGTTCCCACTTATTGAAAGGAGAAGCTTGGCCCAGTGGGCACAGCTCTACCTACTGGAAAAGAAGTTTATTGCAATCTATGACTGCATTTATTGTTATTATTATTATTTTAATTTGTTTTTTTTTTGTTTTTGTTTTGTTTTTTTTTTTTGTTTTCTTTTATTTTCATTTTTTTGTTGCTGTTCTTTAACTTTTAAAAAATGTTTTAAATTTTTTTATTTTATTTTATTTTTTTTTTCCGGTTCATGATGACCATCTGAGAACACAAATTTATTGCTTTTATTTTCCAAAATCCTCATAAAAGAACTTAAACACTATAAAAATAATCACACGGTATTACCATAAAACAACAAATGAAAGGGAAAAAAACGTATTGGATCTCACCATTATGTATACACACAACACACACCTGCACAATCCCCCCAAACTAAAAGTAAATAGCGGAAAGATCAGTAGAGTGGAGGGAAGGGAACAGAAAGAGGGAGGAAAGGAGAAAAAGAGGAAGTACTGGGGACTGAATTAGCGCAAATTATATTTCATGCTTTTATAATTATGCCAAAATGAATCTTAATGTTATGTATAATCTTAATGTTATGTATAAAAAGAACCAATTAAAAAAAGAAATATGATAGTATACCAGTGCTGTGTAGAGCCAATAAAAAAATACCTATACATAAACTAAAAAAAATGTGAATTTTAAGAATAAACTGGAGTGGGCTAGAGTTGTGGCTCAGTGGTAGAGCACTTGTCTAGCATGTGTGAGGCACTGGTTGGATTCTCAGCACTGCATATAAATTAATTAATTAAATAAGGATCCATCAACAACTAAAAAAACTAGTAAAAAAGAATAAATTATAAAAAATAAATGAAAGTGTGTACAAAATGTCATTTGAAGTAAAAATACAAAATCAGCTCTAAGTTGTTTGCAACACAAACACACAAGTTAAGTGGTGTTTGAAAATACAGGGAGCAAAAGCTATTGTATAAAAATTTTATTGATAATTCCAGAACATCTATTATTAATATCAATGTAAAATATGTATTTTAAGTGAAAGAACCTTTAATAAGACAGCAATTGTGTTAATTAATTAAAGAATCTAAAAATTAGATGAAAATATGATTTGTTTTTATTCAATGAAGCAAGATTAAATGTTTGAAATATGATTTTAAGGAGAAATATAGGCACCACAATAAGTTTTAGGAATTTTGTGGATACAAAGATAATTAACTTAGGACAACTTACTATGATAAATGAGTTTACTTTAGTAGAAACATAGAATTTGCTCTCTGGAAACTGGGCACCCCTAATCCCCAAATCCCAAATCCAAAATGCCAAATCTAACGTGTTTTAGTACTGGAATGTGACAAGTGAAAAGTTTCCTACTTGGCTTCATTTGACAGGTTACAGTCAAAATGCAGGTATACTAAAAATGTTGTATGAAATTTCCTCCAGGCTATGGGTCTAAGGCATGTATGAAATATAAATGAATTTCATATTTACACTTGAGTCTTATCCCCAAGATTATGTATGTATAAATATTCCATAATTCCAAAAAAAATCCAAAATCTGAAATGCTTCTTGTTCTAAGCATTTTTGATAAACAATACTTAACCTATATACAATTGTTTCCCCCACAACAAATAAACAAATTTAATAAGGTTAAAAACTTGCCAAAAATAAAATTTAAACATACTACAAAGCAAATAAATAACACATGAAATAATAAATTTTTTGGTGACTTAACAACTGGAAACTGTTTCATTTAACTTGCCCCTGGATCATAGATAAACTTCAAAATTATTTTCTTTTTTTTTTTTTAAATGGCAAAATAATTTTATTTTATTTTATTTTTTTATTGGTTGTTCAAAACCCTACAAAGCTCTTGACATATCATATTTCATACATTAGCATACATTAGCTTCAAGTGAGTTATGAACTCCCTTTTTTAAACCAAGTAGAGATTGCAGAATCACATGGGTTACACATCCACATTTTTACATAATACCATACTAGTAACTGTTGTATTCTGCTGCCTTTCCTTTCCTCTACAATCCCCCTCCCCTCCCCTATTTTGTTATTATTATTTTTTAAAATTTTAATTTTAATTTTATATTATCATTATCATTTTTAAAAAAAAAATCATTTTCATTCTTTATTTTCTATTTTTTCTATTGTATTTCATTTCTTTTCAATTTTCTTATTTCCCATTCCTTGCATTCTACCTGCCTACTCTCATTCTCTTTAGTGACTTTTTCCCTTCCCTTCTAAAATCATTCCTCCCAAGCATCAAATAAATTTATAAGAGTAAACAGTAACTCAGCAGTCAAACAGAACAAGAAGTAACATGAGCAGCATAAACAAGCAAGGAAGAAAAGGAGAACAAACAACGAAGAACACCCTAAATATTCAGGAGGACCAGGATTCATCAGAAAAGTGGTCATATAAAGAACTCAAGGAATACCTTAGACACATGGAATGGAAACTTAAAGAAGATACGAGACAGAAAATCCAAACAGTAAAAGAAAACATTGAAAATGAATTACATAAACATATAAAAGAAAAAGTTAAGCATCTTTATCAGTGGATAGAGATTATAAAAAAAATCAAACAATAATTCTAGAAATGAAGGAAATGATAAACCAAATTAAGAACTCCATTGAGAGTATCACTAACAGAGTGGAGCAAGTAGAAGCCAGAACGTCAGATAATGAAGACAAAATATATCATCTTGAAACGAGTCCAGCCAACTCAGAAAGGCTGGCAAAAAAAAATCACAAGAAAAACATCCAAGAGATTTGGGATAACATAAATAAAACCACACTTACGAGTCATCAGGATAGAGGAAGGTACAGAGACTCAAACCAAGGGAATGAGAAAACTGCTGAATGAAATAATTACAGAAAACTTTCCAGAAATAAAAAAGGAAATGGATATACAAATTGTAGATGCATACAGGACAAGAGCACACAAAATCACAGTAGACGAATGCCAAGACACATTGTTATGAAGATATCCAATATACAGAACAAAGAGAAAATAATAAATCTACAAGAGAATGGAGGCAGAATACATTCAGTGGTAAACCAATAAGGTTAACAACGGATATTTGATCACAGATGCTGAAAGCGAGAAGATCCTGGAAAAACGTATTTCAAACACTGAAAGACAATGGATGCCAACCAGGAATTATGTATCCAGCATAATTAACCATCAGGTACGACAATAAAATAAGAATCTTTCATGATAAACAAAAGCTAAAAGAATTTGAAGCCAGAAAACAAGCTTTACAAAGCGTCTTGAGCAAAACACTACACAAGAAAGAAATGAAAAACAACAACCAAAACCATCAGTGGGAAGTACCTTGGTAATGACAGAGGCAGGGTGAAAGCTTATCATGGAGAAACAAACTAAATTTAAAAAAAAGATAAATAATCAAACATGGCTGGCAGTACAAACCATACATCAATAGTAACTCTGAATGTAAATGGCTTCAACTCTCCAATAAAGCGACATAGGCTGGTAACTTGGATTAAATAAACAAATCCAACAATATGTTGCCTCCTGGAGACACATCTGAAATGCAAAGACACACAGGCTGAAGGTGAAAGGTTGGGAAAAAATACACCATGCACACTTATCCTCATAAGCAAGCAGGGGTGGACATCCTCATATCAAATAAAATCGACTTCAAGACTAAGTTAATCAAAAGGGATAAGGAAGGACATTATATACTGTTAAAAGGAACCATTCACCAACAAGACATAACAATTATCAATATTTATGCACTAAATAATGGTGCTACGATGTTCATGAAACAAATTCTCCTCAAGCTCCAAAATGAAATAGACCTCAACACAATAATTATGGGTGACTTCAACACACATCTATCACCATTGGACAGATCCTCCAAACAAAAGTTGAATAAAGAAAGTATAGAACTCAATATCACAATCAATAACCAACATGTAACTGACATATATAGAATATATCAACCATCATCAAGTGGATATACTTTTTTCTCAGCAGCACATGGATCCTTCTCAAAAAAATACCATATATGATGCCATAGGGCAACCCTCAGTAAATATAAAGGTGTGGAGATAATAACATGCATTTTATCTGATCATAATGGAATGAAACTGGAAATCAATGATAAAAGAAGAAAGGAAAAATTCTACATCACATGGAAAATGAACAATATGTTACTGAATGATCAATGGGTTACAGAAGACATAAAGGAGGAAATCAAAAAATTCTTAGAGATAAATGTAATTATAGACACAACATATCGGAATCTATGGGACACAATGAAAGCAGTTTTAAGAGGGAAATTCATCGCCTGGAGGTCATTCCTGAAAAAAAAAAGGAAAAACCAACAAATAAGTGAGCTCACACTTCATCTCAAAGCCCTAGAAAAGGAAGAGCAAAACAACAGCAAATTTAGCAGAAGGCAAGAAATTATTAAAATCAGAGTGGAAATCAACGAAATTGAAACAAAAGAAACTATTGAAAAAATTAACAAAACTAAAAGTTGGTTCTTCGAAAAAATAAATAAGATCAACAGACCCTTAGCCATGCTAAAGACGAAAAGAAGAGAAAGAACTCAAATTACCAACATATGGGATGAAAAAGGCAACATCACAACAGATGCTACAGAAATACAGAAGACAATTAGAAATTATTTTGAAAATCATTATTCCAATAAAATAGAAAATAGTGAAGACATCGATAAATTTCTTAAGTCATATGATTTGCCCAAACTGAGTCAGGAGGATACACACAATTTAAACCGACCAATATCAATGGATGAAATAGAAGAAGCAATCAAAAGACTACCAACCAAGAAAAGCCCAGGAATGGATGGCTATACAGCGGAGTTTTACAAAACCTTTAAAGAAGAATTAATACCAATACTTTTCAAGTTATTTCAGGAAATAGAAAAAGAGGGAGCTCTGCCAAATTCATTTTATGAGGCCAACATCACCCTAATTCCAAAACCAGAAAAAGACACCTCAAAGAAAGAGAACTACTGACCAATATATCTGATTAACCTAGATGCAAGAATCCTCAATAAAAATCTGCCTAATCGAATACAAAGGCACATCAAAAAAATTGTTCACCAGGATCAAGTAGGATTCATCCCTGGTATGCAACGATGGTTCAATATACGAAAATCAATAAATGTTATTCATCACATCAATAGACTTAAAGATAAGAACCATATGATCATCTCGATAGATGCAGAAAAAGCATTTGACAAAGTACAGCATCCCTTTATGTTCAAAACATTAGAAAAATAGGGATAACAGGAACTAACCTCGACATTGTAAAAGCTATCTATGCTAAGTCTCAGGCTAGCATCATTATGAATGGAGAAAAATTGAAGACATTCCCTCTAAAATCTGGAACAAGACAGGGATGCCCTCTGTCACCACTTCTATTCAATATAGTTCTCAAAACACTGGCCAGAGCAATTAGACAGACGAAAGAAATCAAAGGCATAAAAATAGGAAAATAAGAACGAAAATTATCACTATTTCCTGGTGACATGATTCTATACATAGAAGACCCAAAAGGGTCTACAAAAGAACTACTAGAACTAATAAATGAATTCAGCAAAGTGGCAGGATATACAATCAAAACGCATAAATCAAAGGCATTTCTGTATATCAGCGACAAACCTCCTGAAACAGAAATGAGGAAAAACACTCCATTCACAATACCCTCAAAAAAAATAAATACTTGAAAATCAACCAAACAAAAAAGGTGAAAGACTTATACAATGAAAACTACAGAACCCTAAAAAGAGAAGTAGAAGAAGATCTTAGAAGATGGAAAAATATACCCTGTTCCTGGATAGGCAGAACTAACATCATCAAAATGGCGAAATTACCAAAAGTTTTCTATAGGTTCAATGCAATGCCAATCAAAATCCCAATGGCATTTCTTGTAGAAATAGATAAAGCAATCATGGAATTCATATGGAAAAATATAAGACCCAGAATAGCAAAAGCAATTCTAGCAGGAAGTGTGAATCAGGCGGTATAGCGATACCGGACTTAAAACTATACTACAGAGCAATATTAACAAAAACAGCATGGCACTGGTACCAAAACTGGCAGGTTGACCAATGGTACAGAATAGAGGACACAAAGACTAATTCACAAAGCTACAACTATGCTATATTTGATAAAGGAGCTAAAAGCATGCAACGGAGGAAATATAGGATCTTCAACAAATGGTGTTGTAAAAAATGGAAATCCATATGCAACAAAATGAAACCGAATCCCCTCCTCTTGCCATGCACAAAAGTTAACTCAAAGTGGATCAAGGAGCTAGATATCAAATAAGAGACTCTGCATCTGATACAAGAAAAAGTTGGCTCCGATCTACATAATGTGGGGCCGGGCTCCAAATTCCTTAACAGGACACCCATAGCAGAAGAGTTAATAACAAGAATCATCAAATGGGACTTACTTAAACTGAAAAGTTTTTTCTCAGCAGGATAAAAAATGAGAGAGGTAAATAGGGAGCCTAAATTATGGGAACAAATTTTTACTCCTTACACTTCAGATAGAGCCCTAATATCCAGAGTATACCAAGAACTCAAAAAATTAGACAATAAGATGATAAATAACCCAATCAAAAAATGGGCCATGGACCTGAACCGACACTACTCAGAGGAGGACATACAATCAATCAGTAAGTAAATGAAAAAATGCTCACCATCTCTAGCAGTCAGAGAAATGCAAATTAAAATCACCCTAAGAAACCATCCTACTCTAGTAAGATTGGCAGCCATTATGAAGTCAAACAACAAGTGCTGGCGAGGATGTGGAGAATAGGGTACTCTTGTACATTGCTGGTGGGACTGCAAACTGTTGTGGCAAATTTGAAAAGCAGTATGGAGAATCCTGGGAAAGCTGGGAATGGAACCACCATTTGACCCAGCTATTGCCCTTCTCAGACTATTCCCTGAAGACCTTAAAAGAGCATATTACAGGGATACTGCCACATTGATGTTCATAGCAGCACCATTCAAAATTGCTAGACTGTGGAACGAACACAGATGCCCTTCAGTAGATGAATGGATAAAAAAATGTGGCATTTATACACCATTGAGTATTATGCATCATTAAAAAATGACAAAATCATTGAATTTGCAGGGAAATGGATGGCACTAGAGCAGATTATGCTTAGTGAAGCTAGCCAAACCCTAAAAAACAAATAAAAATGTCTTCTTTGATATAATGAGAGCAACTAATAACAGAGCAGGGAGGTAGAGCAGGAAGAAAAGATCAACATTAAACAGAGACATGAGGTGGGGGTCGGAAAGAGAGAGATAAAGGAAATTGCATGGTAATGGAGGGAGACCCTCATTGTTACACAAAATTACATATAAGAGGTTGTCAGGGGAATGGGAAAATTAACAAAGATATAAATGTATTAAAGTAGATGGGGTAGAGAGAGAAGATGGGAGGGGAGTGGGGATACTAGAGGATAGAAAATGTAGCACAATACAACAGTTACTAATAGGGCATTATAAAAATGCAGATGTGTAACACATATGATTCTGCAATCCATATTTGGGATAAAAATGGGAGTTCATAACCCACTTGAATCTAATGTATGAAATATAATATGTCAAGAGCTTTGTAATGTTTTGAACACCCAATTAAAAAAATAAAAAAAATAATATGAAATAAAATAATTGAAAAAAAAAAACACATGGAGAAATATTTCACTCTCTTCCAGAACAATGCCTTGACATTACCCTCGCCCCAAGTAATACTTCATTAGAGGAGAAGAGTTAGAAAATCTGGGAATACATAGCTGGAATTTAATATGCTCAAAAGTTCACAACATTGGAGGTGGTAGAGTAGTTTACTAAAGTAAGGGACAGGGTAAACACTCCACAAATATGGAGCTCTGCTGGCCTAAAGACTTCTTCAGAAACTGCCACTGAGGTTGGGCACTTGAAATATATGTTGTTGTCAGGAGCTTTAGATTCCTTTGTAATGAGAGCATCAAAGCTGGGTCTGCATCTATGTGACCTGGAGGACATGGTTTCTTATGTTCCAATGAACATGAGTCATCAGTGCTGAATTCAATCTTTGTAGGTAAACTGTGGTCACTGGGGGCTAAGTGTCTCCCCGTGTGGACTGGAAAGCCATTTGGTCATCCTCCACATTTTGTGGTGTGTCTTGCTGCTGCACTGGTAGTTTGGTATTTGCTTCACAAAATACAAGGAGTCCACCTGGGACAAAGTGTTGGAGGGAGTTTCTCACGTGTGGTGGGTCAGGGTCTGCAGGAGAATGCACCCACCAAGGTTCTATCCCAAATAGCTTGCCTCTTGACCATAGCAACGTGATTCTGAACATTGCCCTAAAACCTCTACAAATAAAAATACGCCTTTACATATAAGGGTCTGCTCGCTGCACCATGTCAGTCACAAGCAATTTGGAAGCCAATGGAAGATCCACATGGCTCCACCACAGATGATTTATCACACACCTGCCGACTGCAGCTCTATGCCCACTACTCAGCAGGCTCCAAATTACTGGCATCTCTGCTCTACACCATTTTCTGGAAACCCAGTCCATCAGGCACTGTCTGGTATACTCATAGTCAGCAACAGGATATCCAAAGGTTCTCCAGTGCCACCTGGTCATGGAAATTTAAAAAAAATTTCACAGTATTTATCTAGCCATTTTTCAAGGATGAAGTTGAAGGCACTGTGGGTTTCACTTCATTCAGGAACCATTAAATGGTGAGGATGCTCATTTCAATGAAAGCTCTGGAGAACTCTCATAAGCATGGCTTCCTAAAGAGTGGCCAATGATCACATGATGCTAGGCACATTGAGGTCTACAATGTGAGGTCCATGTGTGTTTTGACTCTCAACTATGGCTGCCAAGTCTTTCAGAATAAAATTATGTGATACCCTGGCTGAGATTCCAAGTGCTCTGTGCAAAGCCAACCTGGGCCTAGATCTCAGTTTCCAAGGGCAAATCTCATGCGTGGCCTCCTAAAATCCCAACTCAATTCATGGCAATACTTCTCTGAGGTCAGTACCTCAACTCAGTATCTAAGGGGAATCACACCAGAGTTCAAGCCCAGGTGGACCCAGTCGTCACTTCCAACCACCACCCAAATGACCACAATTAAAACCAAAACACTCCCACATGACCCACATTTTCTTCCATATAGACACTCATCATAACTTCTGGCTGGAGGTTTCCATAAGGGGCTCCGCCCAAGCCAGTGTCAAAAATAAGCTCCCGTGCCCCTTAATTTGACTAAACTGAGGGTGGCTGTACACACTTCCTGTGAACAAGATGTGATCAAATAGGCCTGCCATTAATACTGCTCCGCTTCTCCAATTTGAGGACTACTGACTGTGGGTTTTAGATTCTTTATGTGAACTGAAGTCATGATAAAACCCAAGCACCTATGGGATAGAATCTGCAGGGCTTTGAGGAACTCATTTGAGACAAAGGATCACTATTCTCACTTGATGGAGGTCACGAACCTTACAGAGGAAGACGAGAGACTTCATCCACAATGACTGCTCTTTTTGCCACTTTGGTTTTGGATGTGCACATGGAATCTTTCTTTAGATCCATCAGGTGATGAGAAACTAAGCAACAGCCTCACACAGGGCCAATGGTCTGAATGAGACACATCTTTTTCAAAGCAATTAAGCAAAGAGCCACAGATGATGCCCATTCATTTCCATTTGAAAACTGTTTTCTTCAGGCTTCACAAAGGGGTGGCCTAAGGCAAAGACCTTCCTGACATTTAGGGCAACAGAACAATAGGTAACCAAAAGGCCCAAAGCAGGGTTTCTCCACTGAGTCTTTAATGGTCATAGTGATTTCTGAGTTTTCTGTGATGCTCGCCATTCCCTTCAGCTATCCAGTACATGGCCATGTCACAGAGCTTGGAGGTGGTATATATCTTGCACAAAAAACCATGAGCCTATTCTAGAGAGTGGCCAGAATTCAGGAAGAAAAGTGGAACTTAGGAAGATAGCAGGTGTAGCCAATTGATAAGGCAAGCCGCAGTCCATTCATAAATTGTGCAGGATGAATTCTGGGAAGCTTTCTACTAAACAGGACATATCCATTGATCCAATATCTTTTCTAATGTCTACAACCATAGATAACAGTGGGATACACAGACATAGAAACACTCGCCTTGCCAAACGACTTACTAGAAACAGTTCACTCCAAACCAAACAAACCGACTTCCCTGCCTATTTTCAGAACATGAGACAAAACCACAAAACCACAACCAAACCTACAAAGGCACCTCCTTCTGCCAAGTAGGTCTTTGACTATCTTGAGTGTCCTCTGACTTATGGGCCATACTATGTTCCCCCGAAATGGCCACTCCTGTCTCAGATTTGGACTCCATGGCCAACTCTATTTAATTGTCAGGAGCCAGCTGTGAGTCACTACCTGTTTTCTCAGGAAAGGCCCCTCTTCAGAGATTTCCTGCCATTTGGCCATCCTCACATGAGTAGGTACCAAGAAAGACTGACTCTGTCCTTGGTAAATCCAAACAAATGAGACCACTCAGACTGGAACTGGCTCTGGCTTTTTTGCCTGAATTCCTGGATCCCAAGATCAGAGAGTTCCATCACCAAGGAAGTGAGGTGAGGTCACTTCTTTCAGAAATTGAAAAATCTGTGGAAAGCAACCCTGGGCCTAGATCTCAGTTCCAAGGGTGACTCTTATGCGTGGCCTCCTAAAATCCCAACAAAATTCAATGCAATACTTCTCTAAGGTCAGTTCCACAACTCAGTCTCTAAGGGGAATCACACCAGAGTTCAAGCCCAGGTGGACCCAGTCATTTCTTCCAACCGCCACACAAATGACCAAAATTAAAACGAAAAGACTCCCACATGGCCCTCATCTTCTTACATATTGTCATTCATCATAATGTCTGGCTGAAGATTTTCATGAGGGGCGAAGCCCAAGAAAGTGTCCAAAATAAGCTCACTTGCCCCTCATTTGCCTAAAGTCAGGGTGGCCTGGACACCCTTCCTGTGAACCAGGAGTGAACAAATAAGCCTGTCATTAATAATGCTCTGTTTCTCCAATTTGAGGCCTAATGACTGTCAGGTATAGATTCTTTGTGATTTGGAGTCATGCGAAACCCCAAGCACCTCTCCTGGGCTTTGAGGAGCTCTTTTGACCCAAAGAATCCATTTTCTCACTTGACAGAGGTCAGGAACCTAACAGAGGAAGGCAAGAGACTTCATCCACAATGACTGATCTTTTTGCCATTATGGTTTTTGATGCACACATGGGATCATTCTTTAGATCCATCAGGTGCTGAGAATGTAAGACACAGCCACACACAGGCCAAGAGGCTAATTCAGCCACATCCCTTTCCAAAGCAATTAAGCAAAGAGCCACAGGTGATGCCCATTCATTTCCATTTGAAAACTCTTTCTTCAGGCTTCACAAAGGGGTGGCCTGAGACCAAGCCTTTCATGACATTCAGTGCAACAGAACAATAGGTAAGCAAAAGGCCCAAAACGGGGTTTTTCCACTGAGACATTTCTGTTCACACTGATATCTGAGTTTTCTGAAAGGCTGGCCATTCTCTTCCGCTATCCAGTACATGGCCATGTCACAGAGCTTTTAGTGGTGCATATCTTGGACACAAAACCATGAGCCTATTCTGGAGAGTGGCCAGAATTCAGGAAGAAAACAGGAACTTAGGAAGATAGAATGTGTTGCCTCTCGATAAGACAAGCTGCAGTCCATTCATAAATTGGGCAGGATGAATTATGGGAAGATTTATAGTAGACTGGACGCATCCATTAATGCATTCTCTTTTCTAATGTCTACAACAATGGACACAGTGGGATACACAGACATAGAAACACTCGCCTGGTCAAACGACTTACTAAAAACAATCCACTCCAAACCAAACAAACCAACTTTCCTACCTGTTCTCAGAACATGGCCTGACCTCTCTCAGATCTGGTTTCCTTGTCCAACTCTGTGAAGTTGTCAAGAAAAAGGGGTGAGCCACTACCTGCTTCTTCTGGAAAGGTCCCTCTTCAGAGCTCTCCTGGCATTTGGCCATCCTCACATCGGTAGGTACCAAGAAAGACTGACTCTGTCCTTGGTAAATCCAAACAAGTGAGTCCACTGGGACTGGGGCTGCCTCGGGGTGCCTGGATTCTTGGATACAAAGTTCAGAGAGTTCCATCACCAAGGAAATGAGGTATATCACTTTCTTTGGAACTGAATGAGGTCACTGCCTTGGCAACCACTTTGTCCTAACAGTTGCTTCCAAGTGTCCCATGAGATGGAGGCTGCCCCTACTTCCTGTGACACTTTCACAAGGTAGAATGGTATGTCAACCATAGGCACCCAGCAGCAGCTCTCCACACAGGCCTGGTTTGGTCCATCTTCTCTACAATAAAAAGAGAGAGGCTGATTCAGACACATCCCTTCATCCTGACCAGGTTGTTTGCCATGGAAGATGACTTTTGCTCTCTCAGGTCCTTCATAGCTGCCTACATCTTCTCCAGGTATCATTTCTGAATGGACCTTTGAGGTTCTCAGCAGGTGGAATGTCCCCTACTTTCCTGTATTGTAAGAACGACTCTATCCCTGCTCTTCTGTAAAATGAGATTGAGGAAACAGTGTATGTTTAGGCTTAATAACAGGTTCGATTTGGGTTAGCAATCATTCTGTGTGATAAATTATGGTATTGGGAACCTGCGATATTTACAAGAATATCGAGGTGACATATAAGTATGAAAACAGAAATCTAGGTATGATTTGAAGCCCAGAAGGGCATTGGGCCCTTAATTGGGATACTTAGTTTTGAATTATATTCTGCAAAGATGTCTCAGACAATTTGATATACAATGGCATAGGACCTTGTACCTTGGATGTTTGAATGTAGAAGAGAACATCCAATCCAAAGGGATAGTCAGTAGAATTAGGAAGATAGTCGGTAGGTTTAGGAAGAAGAGTGAGTGTAGGATTGGGACTAAAAATTCTTTAGCTATAGGGTTTCGGATAGAGAGTGAATGTAAATGTCAGCACATATGAAGAGTCAGTCACTATGATGAAATTGGGAAAATATGTAGAAAAGCAGATATCAATAGAGACATTATGAAATCAGGCAAAGTATTAAGTGAGTGATAGGAGTAGACATTTTCACCAGGGTTGAGTTTGAATATATAATCTTAGGAAGAAACAAATATGTAGTAACCAATAGGATTGACATTTGAGAGCATTAGGCAACCTGGACAAGGATGTTTTTAGTAATCCATGATCGCTTTCCATTTAGTCTTTGGTACAATCATAAGTGTGACCTTTACATTTTTTGTCCAGAATATTACTGTGATAAAATCTATATGTAGATCAGGTGACATGAGTATTTCTACTACCATTTCTGGGAGCAATATACTGAAGACGTAAAATTTGTATTGGGGGTACAAAGAGGTGTACCCTGTGTCCATGAATATAGAGATTAAGCATGAATACACCATACTGTGAATAAATAATATAACTGGTTCCAACTTTAAATAATGGATTGAATTGATATCTGAAAATATACAATAAATCTTATATTGATATATATTCATTCATTCCAACCAGTTATACATCTAATGGTAATATTAGTGTTTTGATTTATCATGAAGAGTGTGTGAAGTTTGCTTCAAAAGTGATTATGGAAATCGAAAATAATGTGTTCGGAAAGAATTCTCATGCAAAGACCAGTCAAGAAATATGAAGGAATACATGTGTTTTGAAGCAGGAAGTGATTGAAAGTGAAACAAATGCCTATAAATTTGCTAAATTTTTTATGAAATATATATCCTATGATGTGCATAAACTGATGAAATTGTAATGTACCAGTTTTGAATAAAAATTAACGTAAAAATACACATCATGTCCCATTGGAATCTACTTGCATTGATGTTAAACTTGGTCAGTTTCTGTAGAAATATTAGGATTCGCGTGCCTCATTCACCGAAGTTAGTTTTCTTTTTTTTTTTTTTAATTTTTTATGGTTGTTCTAAACATTATTTATTTCTTGATATATCATATTTCACACTTTGATTCAAGTGGGTTATGAACTCCCATTTTTACCCCGTATACAGATTGCAGAATCACATCAGTTACACATCAATTGATTGACACATTGCCATACTAATGTCTATTGTATTCTGCTGCCTTTCCTATCCTCTACTATCCCTCCTCCCCTCCGCTCTCTTCCTCTCTCCTCTCTCTACCCCCTCTACTGTAATAAATTTCTCCCTTTTGTATTATTTTTCCCTTTCCCCTCACTTCCTCTTTTTATGTAATTTTGTATAACCCTGAGGGTCTACTTCCATTTCCATGCAATTTCCCTTCTCTCTCCCTTTCTCTCCCACCTCTCATCCCTATTTAATATTAATCTTCTTCTCATGCTCTTCATCCCTACTCTGTTCGTAGTTACTCTCCTTTTATCAAAGAAGGCATTTGGCATTTGTTTTTTAGGGATTGGCTAGCTTCACTTTGCATAATCTGCTCTAATGCCATCTATTTTCCTGCAAATTCTATGATTTTGTCATTTTTTAAAGCAGAGTAATACTCCATTGTGTATAAGTGCCACATTTTTTTATCCATTCTTCTATTGAACAGCATCTAGGTTGGTTCCACAGTCTTGCTATTGTGAATTGTGCTGCTATGAACATCAATGTAGCAGTGTCCCTGTAGCATGCTCTTTTAGGGTCTTTAGGGAATAGACCGAGAAGAGGAATAGCTGGGTCAAATGGTAGTTCCATTCACAGCTTTCCAAGAAATCTCCATAATGCTTTCCAAATTGGCTCTACCAATTAGCAGTGCCTCCAATAATTTACAAGTGTACCTGTTTCTCCACATCCTCACCAGCACTTGTTGTTGTTTGACTTCATAATGGCTGCCAATCTTACTGGAATGAGATGGTATCTTAGGGTGGTTTTGATTTGCATTTCTCTGACTGCTGGGGATGGTGAGCATTTTTTCATGTACTTGTTTTTTGATTGTATGTACTTCTCTGAGAAGTGTCTGTTCTGGTTCTTGGCCCATTTGTTTATTGGGTTATTTGTTATCTTATTGTCTATTTTTTTGAGTTCTTTGTATACTCTGAATATTAGGGCTCTATCTGAAGTGTGAGGAGTAAAGATTTGTTCCCAGGATTTAGGCTCCCTATTTACCTCTCTTATTGTTCCTTTTGCTGATAAAAAACTTTTTAGTTTGAGTAAGTCCCATTTGTTGATTCTAGTTATTAACTCTTGTGCTATGGGTGTCCTATTCAGGAATTTGGAGCCCGACCCCACAGTATGTAAATCGTA
This sequence comes from Callospermophilus lateralis, assembly GCF_048772815.1. Taxonomy (NCBI): domain Eukaryota; kingdom Metazoa; phylum Chordata; class Mammalia; order Rodentia; family Sciuridae; genus Callospermophilus; species Callospermophilus lateralis. The sequence goes on from NW_027515326.1 coordinate 549,921, forward strand.
GCCAACTTTTTCTTCTATCAGACGCCATGTCTCTGATTTGATATCAAGCTCCTTGATCCATTTTGAGTTAACTTTTGTGCATGGCGAGAGAAAGGGATTCAGTTTCATTTTGTTACATATGGATTCCAAGTTTTCCCAGCACCATTTTTTGCAGATGCTATTTTCCTTCATTGCATGCTTTTAGCCCCTCCATCAAATATAAGATAGTTGTAGTTTCCTGGCTTGGTTTCTGTGTCCTCTATTCTGAACCATTGGTCCACCCGCCTGTTTTGGTACCAGTACCATGGTATTTTTGTTACTATTTTTCTGTAGTATAGTTTGAAGTCTGGTATCGCTATGCCGCCTGATTCACACTTCCTGCTTAGTGTTGTTTTTGTTATTCTGTGTCTTTTATTTTTCCATATGAATTTCATGATTGCTTTCTCTATTTCTAGAAAAAATTCCGTTTGGATTTTGATTGGCATTGCATTAAACCTATTGAGAACTTTTGGTAATATCACCATTTTGATGATATTAGTTCTGCCTATCCATGAACAGGATATATTTTTACATCTTCTAAGATCTTCTTCTATTTCTCTCTTTAGGGTTCTGTAGTTTTCATTGTATAAGACTTTCACATCTTTTGTTAGGTTGATTCCTAATTATTATTATTATTTTTTTAGGATATTGTGTATGGAGTGGTTGTCCTCATTTCTATTTCAGAGGATTTGTCGCTGATATGCAGGAATGCCTTTGATTTATGCATGTTGATTTTATATCCTGCCACTTTGCTGAATTCATTTATTAGCTCTATTAGTTTCTTTGTAGACCCTTTTGGGACTGCTAGACATAGAATCATGTGATCTGATAAATTAAGTTCTTCTTTTCCAATTTTTACGCCTTTTATTTCTTTCGTCTGTCTAAATGCTCTGGCTAGTGTTTCGAGAACAATGTTGAACAGAAGTGGTGAGAGAGGGCATCCCTGTCTTGTTCCAGATTTTAGAGAGAATACCTTCAATTTTTCTCCATTCAGAATGATGCTAGCCTGAGGCTTAGCATAGATTGCTTTTACAATATTGAGGTATGTTCCTCTTATCACTAGTTTTTCTAGAGTGTTGAACATAACAGAATGCTGTACTTTATTGAATGCTTTTTTTGCATCTACCGAGATGATAAATGGTTCTTATTTTTAAGTCTATTGATGTGGTGAATAACATTTATTGATTTCCGTATATTGAACCAGCCTTGCATCACACGGATGAATCCTACTTGATCAGGATTCACAATTTTTTTGATATGTTTTTGTATCCAATTCGCCAGAATTTTATTGAGGATTTTTTCATGTAGGTTCATTAGAGATATTGGTCTGTAGTTTTCTTTCTTTGAAGTGTCTTTGTCTGGTGTAAGAATCAGGGTGATCTTGGCCTCGTAGAATGAATTTGGAAGATCTTCCTCTTTTTCAATTTCCTGAAACAGCTTGAAAAATATTGGTATTTGTTCCTCTTTAAAAGTTTTGTTAAACTCTGCTGTATACACATACGGTCCTGGGATTTTGTAAGTTGGTAGTGGATTGATGGTTTCTTCTATTTCCTCAATTGATATTGGTCTGTTTATGTTGTCTATATCCTCCTGACTCAATATGGGCAGATCATATGACTTAAGAAATTTATCGATGCCTTCACTGTCTTCTATTTGTTTGGAGTATAAGGATTAAAAATAATTTCTGATTATCTTCTGTATTTCAGAAATATCTGTTGTGATATTTTCTTTTTTAATCCCTTATGCTAGTAACTTGAGTTCTCTCTTCTTCTCTTTCATAGCATGGCTAAGGGTCTGTCAATTTTATTTATTTTTTCAAAGAACCAACTTCTACTTTTGTCAAGTTTTTTCAATTATTTCTTGCCTTCTACTTCTTTTGCTGTTTCTTTCGTCTTCTTTTTCTAGGATTTTGAGATGAAGTATGAGATCATTTATTTGTTGGTTGTTTCTTTTTTTAAGGAATGAACTCCAAGCAATGAATTTTCCTGTTAGAACTGCTTTCAATGTGTCCCATAGATTCCGATATGTTGTGTCTGTGTTTTCATTTATCTCTAAGAATTTTTAAATTTCCTCCTTGATGTCTTCCATAACCCATTGATCACTCAGTAACCTATTGTTCATTCTCCAAGTGATGCATGATTTTTCCTTCCTTCTTTTATCATTGATTTTTAGTTTCATTCCATTATGATCAGATAATATGCATGGTATTATCTGTACTCCTTTATATTGTCTAAGAGTTGCCCTGTGACATAATATATGATCGTTTTTTAGAAGGATACATGTGCTGCTGAGAAAAAAGGTAACTGTTTGATGTTGGGTGTTATATTCTACATATCTCAAATAAGTCTAGGTTATTAATTGTGTTATTGAGTTCTATAGTTTCCTTATTCCTTATTCCTTGTTTGGAAGATCTGTCCAGTGGTGAGAGAGGTGTGTTCATGTCTCCCATGATTACTGTATTGTGGTGTATTAGACTCTTGAACTTGAGAAGAGTTTGTTTGATGAACATAGCTGCACCATTGTTTGGGGCATATATATTAATGATTGCTGTCTCTTGTTGGTGTATGGTTCCCTTGAGCAGTATGTAGTGTCTCTCTTTATCCCTTTTGATTAACTTTGGCTCAAAATCTATTTTATTTGATATGAGTATGGACTCTCCTGCTTGTTTCCGAAGTCCATATGAGTGATATGATTTTTCCCAAACTTTCACCGTCAGTCTATGTATGCATTTTCCTATCAAATGCATCTCCTGTAGGCAGCATATTGTTGGGTCTTGTTTTTTGTTCAATTCTACTAGCCAGTGTGTCTTCATTGGTGAGTTTAAGCAATTAACATTTAGGGTTATTATTGAGATATGGGTTGTTCTTCCAGCCATATTTGTTTATTTATGTTACTAAACATGGTTTGTTTTCCTCTTTGATTATTTTCCCCCCTTTAATGTCCTACCTCCCACTGTTGGTTTTCATTGTTATTTTCCATTTCCTCTTCCTGCAATGTTTTGCCGAGGATGTTTTGAAGAGATGGTTTTCTAGCTGCAAATTCTTTTCACTTTTGTTTATCGAGGAAGGTTTTAATTTCATCTTCCATACTGAAGCTTAATTACGCTAGATACACAATTCTTGCTTGGAACCCATTTTCTTTCAGTGTTTGAAATATGTTATTCCAGGATCTTCTAGCTTTCAGAGTCTGTGTTGAAAGATCAGCTGTTATCCTGATTGGTTTACCCTTAAACGTAATCTGCTTCCTTTCTCTTGTAGCTTTTAAAATTCTCTCTTTTTTCTGTTTGTTGGGCATCTTCATTATAATGTGTCTAGTTGTGGCTCTTTATGATTTTGCACATTCGGCGTTCTGTAGGCTTCTAGGACTTGATATTCTGTTTTATTTATCAAGTCTGGGAAGTTTTCTCGTATTATTTCATTGAATAGGTTGCTCATTCCTTTGGTTTGGACCTCTATACCTTCCTGTATCCCAATGACTGTTAAGTTTGGCCTCTTTATGTTATCCCATATTTCTTGGATATTCTGCTCGTGGTTTCTTAACAGTCTTGCTGAGTGGTCTATGTTCTTTTCAAGTTGAAATACTTTGTCTTCATTGTCTGATGTTCTATGTTCTAAGTGTTCTACTCTCCTGGTAGTATTCTCAATTGAGTTTTTAAGTTGGATTATTCCTTCCTGCAATTCTAGGATTTCTGTTTGTTTGTTTTTACAACCTCTATCTCCCTATATATTTGATCTTTTGCTTATTGGATTTGTTTATGTAATTCATTGTCGAAGTGATCTTTAATTGTCTGATTTTGTTGTCTAATGTCTTCCTTGAGACTCCAGATCATCTAAAGCATGAGTATCCTGAATTCTTTATCTGACATTCCATCTGATGCAGCTATTACCTCTTCTAAAGTTGTGTTGACCTGCATTGCTTGTGGTCCTTTCTTTCCTTGTCTTTTCATACTGCTCGCGTTTCTCTCTGCTTGTTGAAACTGTTTTGTTTTGGGCAGTGGCTCTGCTCTGGCCCTATTCCTATTGGGGTGACCTAACAACCACGCTGGTGGGCCGCTGGGCTTGTACTGGGCGCGGGAGAAGGCTCTGCTTTGCCACTACTCCAATAGGGGTGCCGTGTCTACCACACCAGAGGGTCGTTGGGCCTGTTCTGGGCATAGGCGGTGGCTCTGCTCTGCCCCTACTCCAATTGGGGTGACGTGACTACCACGCCTGCTGGTTGATGGGCCTGTTCCGGGCACGGGCGGCAGCTCTGCTCTGTCACTACTCCAATTGGGATGACATGACTACCACGCCTGCAGGTCGCTGGGCCTGTGCCGGGCATGGGCGGCGGCTCTGCTCTGCCCCTCTGGCTTCAAAACAAAGTGAGAGAGACTCGGGTGTTTGTGACTCACTTTTTTTACCAGGAGACCAACTGTTTCTGTCACCGCTGGTATCGATGAAGTTATCTCCTCCACCACTTTGTGATGACATCAGATCTCTAACATGTTGGTATCCCATGTGAATGGCAGCATTTCATTCCCTTTGCCGGATGACCAAAGCAATGGGTGAGTCCTGACCAGCCCTCACAAGCCCCGTCTCAATCCTGTTGCCACTGCCTATGAAGGCTAGGTAGGTATTTACCTTCACAGTATTCAGCAAGACCTAGACCGAGAAGGAGTTTCCGCGGGTTCTTTAGCCCTGGGCCTGATCAGTTCCAGGAGCCAGAATTCGGCCGCTCTGGGCTTGGTGTATGTTCTGATAGGAACAGGCCTGAGTAATTTGTCTCCGAGACACAGGCGAATGGCAGCCTGAGATTACCTGTTCTATAGCTGAATGAGCTGCTATGAGTTGAAAACAGGAATGGTGACGTCAGCTCTCCAAGATGGTGGCCCCTGGCTTCCTCTGTGGTCTGACTGGTGTGGAAAACCGAATTGGACCGCGTCCTTCCCCGGTCTCAAACCCAGAATTCAGCAATGAGCACAGTGATTGTACAGCTGGCAGGAGCCCACAGAATCCGCACCACTGAATATTTGTGTTGCTATCTCATTGTTTGCCAGCATGCGCCACAGACTCTAGCCGCAGGGCGATTTGCTGAATAAGCAGCATGACGCTCCATGCGGACAAATCACTCACGTTTGAGCCCCGTAGCTAATCCTCATGAGATGGAAATACTTCCACTAGGTTTTGGAGCACCCAAATTTTGCTGGAAATTCGTCATTCTCTTGCACAGTGATGCTGTATATGGGGTTGATGCACTCCTTTCGCTGCCATCATATGATCCCCTGAAGTTAGTTTTCAGTACTGGAAACGAATATGTATTTCAGGTGGATGAATATTTCTGAGAATAAACTTGTGAAAAGTTGATTATAAATCCACATACATAAATATGAATGAATTTAGGGAGTGTAAAATAAGACAAATACATTTCATATTTTGAAAAATCTGGAGAGTGAATACATATATATATATATATATATATATATATATATATATATATATAGATAGATAGATACACACACACAGAGAGACATTAAAAAGTAGCATTATATATGCCAATTGAAATTCACCATGAAATATATATCATCCACAGATCCAAAAATACTCATTTTCCTGAACATCAATTTATGTTGTTCAACTAGAAAGCTGACCCATATGTTGAATTTTCAGTTCCAACAGCGTTTAGTAGGAGTGATCTTTTCTTACAGTTTGTATCTGCCAAGTCAGCCACCTCACAAAATGTATGTGTGATACCAGGTAGAATTCAATATGTGCATAAAAAAATACATGTGCTGAATAGACTACAGAGAAAGGGAGACAGTTATTCACATATTTGTTAACTTTTAAAACACATAAAGAACTGTTTCAATTAAAATTTGCTAGATTTATAGCACCTACCATTTATCATAGAAAAGGCAAGTCCAACTATACACCATGCCTCCTGTGAACCTCTTGTATTTCTATTTTGTTTGGGTTATTTTTCTCCATCATATTAAGATTAGAAGTAAAAGTCTAGAAGGGAATTTGTTAGTGTCAGGGATTCAGTATTTCGAATGGAAAATTGGAAAATGTATCCAATGTGTATGCAAATATGTGCTACACAAAAATCTTCCCACTCTCATTCAGAACAATGGCTTGGCATTACCTTCGCCCCATGTAAGACACAATTAGAGGAGAAGAGTTAGAAAATCTGTGAATACGTACCTGTTATAGAAAATGCTCAGGAGTTCACAAATTTGGAGGTGGTAGAGGAGTTTCCAAAAGTAAGGGACAGGGTAAACACTCCACAAACATGAAGCTCTGCTGGCCTAACATCTGGAGAAACTACCTCTGAGGGTGAGCACTTGAAATATATTTTGTTGTCAGGAGCATTAGCTTCCTTTGTAGTGAGACCATCAAAGCTGGGTCTGCATCTATGTGACATGGATGACATGGTTTCTTATTTTCCGATGAACATGAGGAAGCAGTGCTGAATTTTCTCTTTGTAGGTAAACTGTGGCCACTGAGGGCAAGTGTCTCCTCATCTGGACTGTGAAGCCATTTGGTCATCCTCCACTCTTTGTGGTGTTTTTTGCTGTTGCACTAGGAGTGTGGTATTTGCTTCATGAAATAAAAAGAGTTCAACTGGGACACAGTGCTGTAGGGAGATCTTTCAGTTGTGGTGGGTTGGGTTCTGTTGGAGAATGCACCAACCAGGCTTCTATCCCACATAGCTTGCAACATTGACCATAGCAACCTGATTCTGAACATTGCCCTGAAACCTCTCCATATAACAAGATTCTTTTACATATAAGGGTCTACTGGCTGCAAAATGTCAGTCACAAGTTATTTGGACACCAATGGCAGATAAACATGGCCACACCAGAGATATTTTATCACACACCTGCCCACCACGGCTCTAGGAACACTACTCAGCAGGTTCCAACTTACTTGCATCTCTGTTATACACCATTTTCATGAAACCCAGTCAATAAAGGCAATGTCTTGTATTCTCATGATCAGCTAGAGGACATCCAAAGGTTCTCCTGTGACACCTAGTCTTGGGAATTTCAAAAATTTCATGGTATTCATCTAGCCATTATTCAAGGAAGAAGTTGTAGGCACTGTGGGTTTCAATTCATTCATTAACCATTAAATGTTGAGTAAGCTCATTTCAATGAAAGCTCTGGAGAACTCTCAGAGGCAAGGCTTCCCAAAGGGTGGCCAAAAGGTCACATGAAGCCAGGCACATTGAGGTCTACAATGTGAGGTCCATGTGTGTTTTCACTCTCAACTATGGCTGCCAAGTCTTTCAGAATAAAATCATGTGATATCCTGGCTGAGATTCCCTTTGTTCTGTGGAAAGCCAACTTGGGCGTAGATCTCACTTTCCAAGGGCGACTCTCATGCATGGCCTTCTAAAAGCCCAACACAATCCATGGCAATACTTCTCTGAGGTCAATTCCAGAACTCAGTCTCTATGTTGAATCACACAAGAGGTCAAGCCCAGGTGTACCCAGTCATCTCTTCCTACCGCCATACAAATGTTCACAGTTAAAACCAAAACACCCCAACATGGCCCTCATCTTCTTCCATGTAGACACTCATCATAACCTCCGGCTGGAGGTTTCCATGAGGTACACAGCCCACGTCCGTGTCCAAAATAAGCTCCCTTGCCCCTCATTTGCCTAACATCAGGGTTGCCTGGACTGCCTTCCTGTGAAACAGAAGTGAAAAAATAGGCCTGGCGTTAATACTGCTCTACTTCTCCAACTTGAGGCCTACCGAGTGTGGGGTTTAGATTCTTTATGTAAATTCATATTTTTTGTTGTTGTACTTTAACTTTTTAATATGTTTTCATTTTTTAAATATTTTTATTTTATTATTATTATTATTTTAAACTTTAAATTACATCTTTTAAATGATCATTATTTTTAAATTTTTTTCTTTCTTTCTTTCTTTTCTATTTTTTCTTTTGTCTTATCATTTCTTTTCAATTTTCTGATTTCCCCTTCCTCGAATTCTACCTGCCTACTCTCATTCTCTTTAGTGACTTCTTCCCTTTCCTTCTAATATCTTTTCTTCCAAGCATCAAATAAATTTATAAGAGTAAGCAGTAACTCAACAGTCAAACAGAGCAAGAAGTAACATGAGCAGCACAAAAAATCAAGGAAGAAAATAAGTACAAACAACGAAGGACAGCCAAAATATTCAGGAGGACCTATAGTCATCAGAAAAATGGTCATATAAAGAACTCAAGGAATACCTTAGACAGATGGAATTGAAACTTAAAGAGGATACGAGACAGCAAATCCAAACAGTGAAAGAACACATTGAAAATGAATTACATAAACAGATAAAAGAAGAAGTTATGCATCTTTATCAGGAGATAGAGATTATAAAAAAATCAAACAATAATTCTAGAAATGAAGGAAACGATAAACCAAATTAAAAAGTCAATTGAGAGTATCACTAACACTGTGGAGCAAGTAGAAGACAGAATGTCAGATAATGAAGACAAAATATATCATCTTGAAATGAATCTAGCCAACACAGAAAGGCTGGTAAAAAATCATGAGTAAAACATCCAAGAGATATGGGATAACATAAAAAAAAATTAATGAGTCATCTGGATAGGTACACAGATTCAAACCAAGGGAATTAGTAATCTATTGAATGAAATAATTACAGAAATATTTCCAGAAATACAAAGTAAATGGATATACAAATTGGACATGCTTACAGGACACGGAGCACACAAAATCACAGTAGACCAACACCAAGACACATTGTTATGAAGATATCCAATATACAAAACAAAGAGAAAATATTAAAAGCTCTAAGAGAAAGGAGGCAGATTACATTAAGGGGTAAACCAATAAGGTTGAGAATGGATTTTTCATCACAGTCGCTGAAAGCGAGAAGATCCTGGAACAACGTATTTCAAACACTGAAAGACAATGAATGCCAAGCAAGAATTCTGTATCCAGCAAAATTAAGCTGCAGGTATGACGATGAAATAAAAATATTTCATGATAAACAAAAGGTAAAAGAATTTGTAGCCCGAAAACCAGCATTGCAAAGCATCTTGAGCAAAACAATACACGAAGAAGAAATGAAAATCAACAACCAAAACCATCAGTGGGAAGTGCCTCAGTAATGACTGAGGGTGGGGGAAAAGCTAATCATGGAGAAACAAACTAAATTAAAAAAAAAAAGATGAATCATCAATCATGAGCAGCAGTACAAACCATATATCAATAGTGACTCTAAATGTTAATGGCTTAAACTCTCCAATAACGCGACATAGGGTGGTAACTTGGATTAAAAATGAATCCAACAATATGTTGCCTCCAGGAGACACATCTGAATGGAAAAGACATACACAGGCTGAAGGTGCAAGTTTTGGAAAAAATATACCATGCAACGCTCCCCATAAGCTAGCAGGGGTGGCCATGCTCATATCGAATAAAATCGACTTCAAGACTAATTTAATCAAAAGGGATAAGAAAGGACATTATATACTGTTAAAAGGAACCATTCATCAAGAAGACATAAAAATTATCAATATTTATGCACCAAATAATGGTGCTGCAATGTTCAAAAAACAAATTCACCTCAAGTTCCAGAATGAAATAGACCACAACACAATAATTATGGGTGACTTCAACACACCTCTCTCACCATTGGACAGATCCTCCAAACAAAAGTGAATAAAGAAACTATAGAACTCAATATCACAATCAATAACCTAGACTTAACTGACATATATCGAATATATCAATCATCATCAAGTGGATATACTTTTTTCTCAGTAGCACGTGGATCCTTCTCAAAAAGAGACCATATATTATGTCATAGGGCAACCCTCAGTAAATATACAGGGGTTGAGATAATACCATGAATTTTTTCTGATCATAATGGAATGAAACTGGAAACCAATGATAAAAAATGGAAGGAAAAATCCTACATCACATGGAAAATGAACAATATGTTACTGAATGATCAGTGGGTTAGAGAAGTTATAAAGGAGGAAATCAAAAAATTCTTAGAGATACATGAAAATACAGACGCAATATATCAGAATCTATGGGACACAATGAAAGCAGTTTTAAGAGGGAAATTCATCTTCTGGAGGTCATTCCTGAAAAATGTAAAAACGAACAAATAAATGAGCTCACACTTCAACTCAAAGCCCTAGAAAAGGAAGAGCAAAACAACAAAAAATGTAGCAGAAAGCAAGAAATAATTAAAATCAGAGCAGAAATCAACGAAATTGAAACAAAAGAAACTATTGAAAAAATTAACAAAACTAAAAGGTGGTTCTTCGAAAAAATAAATATGTTCGACAGACCCTTAGGCATGCTAATGAAGAGAAGAAGAGAGAGAACTCAAATTACTAATATATGGGATGAAAAAGGCAATATTACAACAGATGCTTCTGAAATACAGAAGACAATTAGAAATTATTTAGAAAACCTATATTCCAATAAAATAGAATATAGTGAAGACATCAATAAATTTCTTAAGTCATATGATATTCCCAGACTGAGTCAGAAGGATACACACAATTTAAACAGACCAATGTCAATGGATGAAACAGAAGAAGCAATCAAAAGACTACAAACCAAGAAAAGCCCAGGAACGGATGGCTATACAGCGGAGTTTTACAAAACATTTAAAGAAGATTTGATACCAATACTTTTCAAGTTATTTCAGCATAGAGAAAAAGAGGGAGCTCTTCCAAATTCATTCTATGAGGCCAACATCACGCTGATTCCGAAATCAGAAAAAGACACCTCAAAGAAAGAAAACTACAGACCAATATATCTGATGAACCTACATGCAAAAATCCTCAATAAAACTCTGGTGAATCGAATACAAAGGCACATCAAAAAAATTATGCACCATGATCAAGTAGGATTCATAGCTGGGATGCAAGGATGGTTCAATATACGGAAATCAATAAATGTTATTCACCACATCAATAGACTTAAAGATAAGAACCATATGATCATCTCGATAGAAGCAAAAAAAACATTTGACAAAGTACAGCATCCCTTTATGTTCAAAACATTAGAAAAAATAGGGATAACAGCAAGTTACCTCGACATTGTAAAAGCTATCTATGCTAAGCCTCAGGCTAGCATCATTATGAATGGAGAAAAATTGAAGGCATTTCTTCTAAAATCTGGAACAAAACAGGGATGCCCTCTCTCACCACTTCTATTCCATATAGTTCTCGAAACACTGGCCAGAGCAATTAGACATACTAAAGAAATAAAAGGCATAAAAATAGGAAAATAAGAACGCAAATTATCACTATTTTCGGGTGACATTATTCTATACATAGAAGACACAAAAAGGTGTACAAAAACTACTAGAACTAAAAAATGAATGACCTGCGACCTACCGGCAGGTCAGGCCCAGAAACCTGCAGAGGGGCACAGCTGCCCCACCCACCTGCAAGGTAGGCGATACCGTGACCACTGACAAAACAGGCCCAGTGGCCGTCTGACACATCACCCCGGTTGGGGGAGGGGCAGAGCCACCACCAGCACCTGTTAGGTAGACAGACCTGCAAACGACAGACAGAACAGGCCTAGCGGCCAGCGGAGGTGCAGAGCCGCTGCTCACGCCTGCAAGGTAGGCGAACCTGTGACCACCGAAAGAACAGGCCCACCGAAAGTAGAGGCACAGCAGCCTGCCGGCGTAGTAGGCACATTGCCCCAATTGGAGGAGGGGCAGAACCACCGCCAAAGCCTGCGAGGGAGACTTTGCAACTATACAAGAGCAATATAAATATATAGGGGGAAAATCAATAACACAACAGTTTCACCAAGCAGAAAGAAACGCGATCAGTATGAAAAGACAAGGAAAGAAAGGACCACAAGCAATGCAGGTCAACTCAACTTTAGAAGAGGTAATATCTGCAGCAGATGGAATGTCAGATAAAGAATTCAGGATATACATGCTTCAGATTATCTGAAGTCTCAAGGAAGACATTAGACAGCATAATCAGACAATGAAAGACCACTTCAACCACTTCGAAAATGAATTACATAAACAAATACAAGAAGCAAAAGATCAATTATACAGGAAGATCAAGGTTATAAAAAACAAACAAACAGAAATCCTGGAAATGCAGGAAACAATGAACCAAATTAAAAACTCAATTGAGAATACTACCAGCAGAGTAGAACACTTAGAAGATAGAACATCAGAAAATGAAGACAAAGTATTTCAACTGGAGAAGAACATAGACAGCTCAGCAAAGCTGTTAAGAAACCATGAGCAGAACATTCAAGAAATATGGGATAACATAAAGAGACCAAACTTAAGAGTCATTGGGATACAGGAAGGTATAGAGTTCCATACAAAAGGAATGAGCAATCTATTCAATGAAATAATACGAGAAAACTTCCCAGACTTGAAGAATGAGACAGAATCCCATATCCTAGAAGCCTACGGGACGCCGAATGTGCAAAATCATAAGAGATCCACACCTAGACACATTATAATGAAGATGCCCAACATACAGAATAAGGAGAGAATTTTAAAAGCTACAAGAGAAAGGAAGCAGATTACATTTAGGGGTAAACCAATCAGGATAACAGCTGATCTTTCAACACAGACTCTGAAAGCTAGAAGATCCTGGAATAACATATTTGAAACACTGAAAGAAAATGGGTTCCAACCAAGAATTGTGTATCCAGCAAAATTAAGCTTCAGTATGGAAGATGAAATTAAAACCTTCCATGATAAACAAAAGTGAAAAGAATTTGCAGCTAGAAAACCATCTCTTCAAAACATCCTCGGCAAAACATTGCAGGAAGAGGAAATGGAAAATAACAATGAAAACCAACAGCGGGAGGGAGTACAGTAAAGAGGGGGAATAATCAAAGAGGAAAACAAACCATGTTTAGTAACATAAATAAACCAATATGACTGGAAGAACAACCCATATCTCAATAATAACCCTAAATGTTAATGGCTTAAACTCACGAATTAAGAGACACAGGCTAGTTGAATGGATCACAAAACAAGACCCAACAATATGCTGCCTTCAGGAGACGCATTTGATAGGAAAAGACATACATAGACTGAAGGTGAAAGGTTGGGAAAAATCATATCACTCTTATGGACTTCGGAAACAAGCACGAGTGTCCATACTCATATCAAATAAAATAGATTTCAAGCCAAAGTTAATCAAAAGGGATGAAGAAGGACACTACATACAGCTCAAGGGAACCATACACCAACAAGACATCACAATCATAAATATATATGCCCCAAACAATGGTGCAGCTATGTTCATCAAACAAACTCTTCTCAAGTTCAAGAGTTTAATAGACCACCATACAATAATTATGGGAGACTTCAACACACCTCTCTCACCACTGGATAGATCTTACAAAGAAAAGTTGAATAAGGAATCTATAGAACTCAATAACATAATTACTAACCTAGACTTAATTCACATATATAGAATATACCACCCAAGATCAAGCAGTTACACTTTTTTCTCAGCAGCACTTGGATCCTTCTCAAAAATAGATCATATATTATGTCACAGGGCAACTCTTAGACAATATAAAGTAGTAGAGATAATACCATGCATCTTATCGGAACATAATGAAATGAAATTGAAATTCAACGATAAAAGAAGTAAGGAAAAATCATGCATCAATTGGAGAATGAAAAATAGGTTACTGAATGATAAATGGGTTATAGAAGACATCAAGGAGGATATTAAAAAATTCTTAGAGATAAATGAAAACACAGACACAACATATCGGAATCTATGGGACACATTGAAAGCAGTTCTAAGAGGAAAATTTATTGCTTGGAGTTCATTCCTTAAAAAAAGAAAAAAACCAACAAATAAATGATCTAATACTTCAACTCAATGTCCTAGAAAAAGAAGAGCAAAACAACAGCAAAAAAGTAGAAGACAAGAAATAATTAAAATCAGAGCAAAAATTAATGAAATTGAAACGAAAGAAACAATTGAAAAAATTGACAAAACTAAAAGTTGGTTCTTTGAAAAAATAAATAAAATTGACAGACCCTTAGCCACGCTAATGAAGAGAAGAAGAGAGAGAACTCAAATTACTCGCATATGGGATGAAAAAGGCAATATCACAACAGACACTTCAGAAATACAGAAGATTATCAGAAATTATTTTGAATCCTTATACTCCAATAAATTAGAAGATAGTGAAGGCATGGATAAATTTCTTAAGTCATATGATTTGCCCAGATTGAGTTAGGAGGATATTGACAACCTAAACAGACGAATATCAACTGAGGAAATAAAGAAACCATCAAAAGACTACCAACTAAGAAAAGCCCAGGACCGGATGGGTATACAGCAGAGTTTTACAAAACCTTTAAAGAGGAACTAATACCAATACTTTTCAAGCTATTTCAGGAAAATGAAAAACAGGGAGAACTTCCAAATTCATTCTATGAGTCCAACATCACCCTGATTAATAAACCAGACAAAGACACTCCAAAGAAAGAAAACTACAGACCAATAACTCTAATGAACCTAGATGCAAAAATGCTAAATAAACTTCTCGCGAACTGGATACAAAAACATATCAAAACAATTGTGCACCATGATCAGGTAGGATTTATCCCTGGGATGCAAGGTTGGTTCAATATACGATAATCAATAAATGTTATTCACCACATCAATAGGCTTAAATATAAGAACCATATGATCATCTCGATAGATGCGGAAAAAGCATTTGACAAAGTACAGCATCCCTTTATGTTCAAAACTCTAGAAAAACTAGGGATAACAGGAACATACCTCAATATTGTAAAAGAAATCTATGCTAAGCCTCAGCCTAGCATCATTCTGAATGGAGAAAAACTGAAGGCATTCCCTCTAAAATCTGGTACAAGACAGGCATGCCCTCTCTCACCACTTCTGTTCAACATAGTTCTCGAATCACTGGCCAGTGCAATTAGACAGACAAAAGAAATTAAAGGCATAAAAATAGGAAAAGAAGAACTCAAATTATCACTATTTGCAGATGACATGATTCTATACCTAGCAGACCCAAAAGGGTCTACAAAGAAACTATTAGAGCTAATAAATGAATTCAGCAAAGTGGCAGGATATAAAATCAACACACATAAATCAAAGGCATTCCTGTATATCAGCGACAAATCCTCTAAAATATATATGAGGACAACCACCCCATTCACAATATCCTCAGAAAAAATAAAGTACTTGGGAATCAACCTAACAAAAGAGGTGTAAGACTTATACAATGAATACTACAGAACCCTAAAGAGAGAATTGAAGAAGATCTTAAAAGATGGAAAAATATACCCTGTTCATGGATAGGTAGAATTAACATCATCAAAATGGCGATATTAACAAAAGTTCTCAATAGGTTTAATGCAATGCCAATCAAAATCCCAATGGCATTTCTTGTAGAAATAGAGAAAGCAATCATGAAATTCATATGGAAAAATAAAAGACCCAGAATAGCAAAAACATTGCTAAGCAGGAAGTGTGAATCCGTCGGTATAGCTATACCAGACTTCAAACTATACTACAGAGCAATAGAAACAAAAACAGCATGGTACTGGTACCAAAACAGGCGGGTGGACCAATGGTACAGAATAGAGGACACAGAAACCAATCCACAAAACTACAACTATCTTATATTCGATAAAGGGGCTAAAAGCATGCAATGGAAGAAGGCTAGCATCTTCAACAAATGGTGTTGGGAAAACTGGAAATCCATATGCAACAAAATGAAACTGAATCCCTTTCTCTCACCATGCACAAAAGTTAACTCAAAGTGGATCAAGGAACTTGATATCAAATCAGAGACATGGCGTCTGATAGAAGAAAAAGTTGGCTATGATCTACATACTGTGGGGTCGGGATCCAAATTCCTAAATAGGACACCCATAGCACAACAGTTAATAACTAGAACCAACAAATGGGACTTACTCAAACTAAAAAGTTATTTTCTCAGCAAAAGAAACAATAAGAGAGGTAAATAGGTAGCCTACGTCCTGGGAACAAATCTTTACTCCTCACACTTCAGACAGAGCCCTAATATCCACAATATACAAAGAACTAAAAAAATTAGACAATGAGATAACAAATAACCCAATCAACAAATGGGCCAAGGACCTGAACAGAAATTTCTCAGAGGAGGACATACAATCAATCAAGAAGTATATGAAAAAATGCTCACCATCTCTACCAGTCAGAGAAATGCAAAAAAAAAAACCACCCTAAGATACCATCTCACTCCAGTAAGATTGGCAGCCATTAGGAAGTCAAACAACATCAAGTGCTGGCGAGGATGTCGGGAAAAGTGTACTCTTGTACATTACTGGTGGGACTGCAAATTGGTGCGCCCAATTTGGAAAGTAGTATGGAGATTTCTTGGAAAGCTCGGGATGGAACCACCATTTGATCCAGCTATTCCCCTTCTCGGTCTATTCCCTAAAGACCTAAAAAGAGCACACTATAGGGCCACTGCTACATCCATGTTCATAGCAGCACAATTCACAATAGCAAGACTGTGGAACCAACATAGATGTCCATCAATAAAAGAATGGATAAAAAAATGTGGCATTTATACACAATGGAATATTACTCTGCATTAAGAAATGACAAAATCATAGAATTTGAAGGGAAATGGATGGCATTAGAGCAGGTTATGCTAAGTGAAGCTAGCCAATCCCTTAAAAACAAATGCCAAATATCTTCTTTGATATAAGGAGAGTAACTAAGAACAGAGTAGGGACGAAGAGCATGAGAAGAAGATTAACATTAAACAGGGATGAGAGGTGGGAGGGAAAGGGAGAGAGAAGGAAAATTGCATGTAAATGGAAGGAGACCCTCAGGGGTATACAAAATTACATACAAGAGGAAGTGAGGGGAAAGGAGGAAAAATATAAGGGGGAGAAATGAATTACAGTAGAGGAGGTAGAGAGAGAAGAGGGGAAGGGAGGGGGGAGGGGGGATAGTAGAGGATAGGAAAGGCAACAGAATACAACAGTCACCAGAATGGCAATATGTAAATCAATGGTTGTGCAATTGATGTGATTCTGCAATCTGTATATGGGGTAAAAATGGGAGCTCATATCCCACTTGAATCAAAGTGTGAAATATGATATATCAAGAACTATGAAATGTTTTGAACAACCTACAATAAAATTAATTAAAAAAAAAAACAGCATGGTACTGGTACCAAAACAGGCGGGTGGACCAATGGTACAGAATGGAGGACACAGAGATTAATCCAAAAAGCTACAACTATTTTATATTTGATAAAGGAGCTAAAAGCATGCAATGGAGGAAATATAGTATCTTCAACAAATGGTGTTGGGAAAAATGGAAATCCATGTGCAACAAAATGAAACTGAATTCCTTTCTCTCGCCATGCACAAAAGTTAACTCATAGTGGATCAAGGTGCTAGATATCAAATCAAAGACTCTGTGTCTGATAGAAGAAAAAGTTGGCTCTGATCTACATATTATGGGGTCGGGCTCCAAATTCCTTTATATGACATCCATAGCACAAGAGTTAATAACAAGAATCAACAAATGGGACTACTTAAACTGAAAAGTTTTTTATCAGCAAGAGAAAGAATAAGAGAGGTAAATAAGGAGCATACATCATGGGAACAAATTTTTACTCCTCACACTTCAGATAGAGGCCTAATATCCAGAATATACAAAGAACTCAAAAAATTAGACAATAAGATAACAAATAACCCAATAAACAAATGGGTCAAGGACTTGAACAGACACTTCTCAGAGGAGGACATACAATCATTCATCAAGTACATAATAAAATGCTCACCATTTCTAGCAGTCAGAGAAATTCAAATCAAAATCACCCTAAGATACCATCTCACTCCAGTAAATAGGTAGCCATTATGAAGTCAAACAACAACAAGTGCTGGCAAGGATGTGGGGTAAAAGATACTCTTGTACATTGCTGGTGGGACTGTAAACTGGTGTGGCCAATTTGGAAAGCAGTATGGAGATTCCTTGGAAAGCTGTGAATGGAACCACAATTTGACTCAGCTATTGCCCTTCTCTGACTATTCCCTGAAGACCTTAAAAGAGAGTAATACAGGGATACTACCACATGGATTTTCATAGCAGTACAATTCACAATTGATACACTGTGGATCCAACCCAGATGCCCTTCAATAGATGAATGGATAAAAAAAAATGTGGCATTTATACACTATGGAGTATTACGCAGTACTAACAAATGACAAAATCATAAAATTTGCAGAAAAATGGATGGCACTGGAGCAGATTATGCTTAGTGAAGATAGCCAATCCCTAAAAAATAAATACCAAATGTCTTCTTTGATATAATGAGAGCAACTAAGAACAGAGCAGGGAGCAATAGCAGGAAGAAAAGATTAACTTTAAACAGAGACATGAGGTGGGAGGGTAAGTGAGAGAAAAGGGAAATTGCATGGTAATGGAGGGAGACCCTCATTGTTACACAAAATTACATATTGTTGTGAGTGGAATGGGAAAATAAACATAGAGTGAAATAAATTACAGTAGATGGGGAAAAAAGAGAAGATCGGAAGGAAGGGGAGGGGAGATAGTAGAGTATAGGAAAGGTAGCAGAATACAACAGTAGCTAATAGGGCATTATGTAAAAATGTGGATGTGTAATCGATGTGATTCTGTAATCTCTATTTGGGCTAAAAATGGGAGTTCATAAGCCACTTGAATCTAATGTAAGAAATATTATATGTCAAGAGATTTTTAATGTTTTGAGCAACCAATAAAAGAAAAAAAGTAGCAATATATATGCCAATCGAAATTCATCATGAAATATATATAATCCACAGATCGAAAAATATTCATTTTACTGAACATGGATTAATGTATAATGTTATTCAACTAGGAAGCTCACCCATAGGTTGAATTTTCAGTTCCAACAGCATTTAGGAGGAGTTATCCTTTCTCACAATTTGCATCTGCCAATTCAGTTACCTCACAAGTATGTACGTGTGGTACCAGGTAGAATTCTATATGTGCATATAAAACTACATCTGCTGAATTGGCTACAGAGAAAGGGAGACAGGAATTCACATATGTGTTAATTTTAAAAACACATGTAGAACTATTTCAACAAAAAAATGACTAGATTTATAACTCCTACACTATATAATGCAAAAGGCAATTGTAACAATACACCATGCCTCCTCTGAACTGCTTGTATTTCTATTCTGTTTGGGTTATTTTTCACCATCATATTAGAATTATTAGTCAGAGTATAGTAGGGTGTGTGTTAGTTTCAGGGCTTCAGTATTTCAAATAGAAAATTGAAAAATGAATCGAATGTGTATGTAAATATGTGCTACACAAAAATCTTCCCACTCACATTCAGAACAATGCCTTGAAATTACCTTGGCCCAAGTAAGACACAATTAGAGTAGAAAAGTGTGAATTTCTGTGAATACATATCTGGAATGGAATATGCTCGGGAGTTCACAACCTTGGTGGTGGTAGAGGAGTTTCCAAAAGTAAAGAACAGTGTAAACACTCCACAAACATGGAGCTCTGCTGGCCTAAGACTTCTTGGAAAACTGCCTCTGAGGTTGGGCACTTGAAATATATGTTGTTGTCATGAGCTTTAACTTCCTTTGTAGTGAGACCATCAAAATGGGTCTGCATCTATGTGACCTGGAAGACATGGTTTCTTATATTCCAATGACCATGAGGCAGCAGTGCTGAATTCTCTCTTTGTATGTAAACTGTGGCCACTGGAGGCTAAGTGTCTCCTCGTGTGGACTGTGAAGACATTTGGTCATCCTCCACTTTTCGTGGTGTTTCTTGCTGCTGCACTGGGAATTTGGTATTTGCTTCACCAAATACAAGGAGTTCTACTAGGATACAGTGCTGAAGGGAGTTCTGTCACGTGTGGTGGGTCAGGGTCTGCAGGAGAATGCACCAACCAGGCTTCTATCCCACACAGCTTGCCCCAATAACCATAGTAAACTGATTCTGAACATTGCCCTGAAACCTCTCCATATAAAAAATGCCTTTACATATAAGTGTCTGATTTCTGCACTATGTCAGTCATAATCCATTTGGAAGCCAATGGCCGATCCACATGGCCCCACCATGGTGTTTTATCACACACCTGCCCACCACTGCTCTAGGCCCACTAATCAGCAGGATACAAATTACTGGCATCTCTGTTCTACACCATTTTCATAAAACCCAGTAAAACAAGGCATTCTCTGGTATACACATGATCAACCACAGGACTTCCAAAGATTCTCCAGTGCCACCTGGTCATGGAAATTTCAAAAATTTCATGGTATTTATCTAGCCATTTTTCAAAGATTAAGTTGGAGGCACTGTGGGTTTCAAATCATTCAGGAACCATTAAGTGTTGAGAAAGCTCATTTCAATGAAAGCTCTGGAGAACACTCACAGGCAAGGCTTCTCAAAGAGTTGCCAAAAGGTCACATGAAGCCAGGCAAATTGAGGCCTACAATGTGAGGTCCATGTGTGTTTTGACTCTCAACTATACCTGCCAATCTTTCAGAATAAAATCATGTGATATCCTGGCTGAGGTTCCCATTGTTTTGTGGAAAGACACCCTGGGCCTAGATCTCAGTTTCCATGGGTGAGTCTCATGCATGGCCTTCTAAAATCCCAACACAATTCATGGCAATACTTCTCTGAGTTCAGTTCCAGAACTCAGTCTCTAAGGGGAATCACGCCAGAGTTCAAGCCCAGGTGGAACCAGTCATTCCTTCCAACCACCACAAAAATGACCACAATTAAAATCAAAACACTCCCACAGGGCCCTCATCTTCTTCCATATAGACACTCATCATAACCTCTGGCTGGAGATTTCTATGAGGGGCACAGCCTAAGAAAGTGTCCAAAATAAGCTCACTTGCCCCTCATTTGCCTAAAATCATGGTGGCCTGGACACTCCTCCTGTGAACCTGGAGTGATCAAATATTCCTGCTGTTAAAGTGTTCCGCTTCTCCAATTTGAGGCCTACTGGCTGTGAGGTATAGATTCTTTATGTGATTTGGAGTCATGAGAAAACCCAAGCACATATGGGCAAGCCTCTGCAGGGATTTGAAGAACTCATTTAATCCAAAGAATCCCTATTCTCACTTAATGGAGGTCAGGAACCTAAAACAAGAAGGCAAAAAAATTCATCCACAATGACTTCTCTTTTGGCCATTTCGGTTTGGGAAGCACATGGGATTTTTCTTTAGATCCATTGGGTGCTGAGAATCTAAGTCACAGCCTCACACAAGGACCAGAGACTGATTCAGACACATCCCATTCCAAAGCAATTAAGCAAAGAGCCACAGGTGAAGCCCATTCATTTCCATATGAAAACAGTTTTCTTCAGGCTTCACAAAGGGTTGGCATGAGGCAAAGACCTTCCTGACATTCAGGGTAATTGAAACACAAGTAAGCAAATGGCCCAAGAAGGGTTTCTTCACTGAGACTTTACTGGTCACACTGATATCTGAGTTTTCTGAGATGCTCTCAATCTCTTCAGCTATCCAGTACATGGCCATGTCACAGAGCCTTGTGGTGTTACATATCTGGGACACAAAACCATGAGCGTATTCTGTAGAGTGGCCAGAATTCACGAAGAAAACAGTAACTTAAGAAGACAGTAGGTGTTGCCCATCCATAAGGCAAAGTGAAGTCCATTAATCTATTGGGCAGTATTAATGTGGTGAAGCTTTCTACTAGAGAAAACAAATCCATTGATGCATTCTCTTTTCTAATGTCTACAACCACGGATACAGTGGGATACACAGACATAGAAACCCTCACAATGTCAAAGGACTTACTAGAAACAGTCCACTCCACACCAGAAAAAAACGCCTTTCCTACCTATTCTCAGAACATGAGAAAAAAACCACAAACTCACACCCACAACGGCAAAGCCACCTCCTTCCCCCAAGTAGGTCTGTGACTATCCAGAGTGTCTTCTGACTGGTGGGCCATATTATGTTCCCCCGAAATGGCCTGTCCTCTCTCAGATCTGGTCTCCTTGGCCAACTATGTGAAGTTGTCAGGAGACAGCGGTGAGCCACTACCTGCTTTCTCAGGGAAGGTGCCTCTTCAGAGCTCTGCTGGAAATTGGCCATCCTCACATCAGTAGGTACCAAGAAAGACTGACTCTGTCCTTGGAAAAAGCAAACAAGTTAGCCCAATGGGACTAGGACTGGGACTGGCTCTGGGTGCCTGGCTTCCTGGATCCCAAGTTCAGAGAACTCAATCACCAAGGAAGTGAGGAGAGGTCACTTCCTTCAGAACTGAATGAGGTCACTGCCTTGAAAACCACTTTGTCCTAACAGTTGCTTCCAAGGGTCCCATGAGATGGAGGCTGCCCCAACATCCTCTGACACATTCAGAAGTTAGAATGGAATATCAACCTTAGGCACCCAGGTACAGCTCTCCACACAGGCCTGGTTTCTTCCAACTTCTTTACAATAAGAAAAGAGAGGCTGACTTAGACCCATCAATTCATCCTGACCAGGTTGTTTGCCATGGAAGATTTCTATTGCTCTCTCAGGTCCAACATAGCTGCATAAATCTTCTCCAAGGATCATTTCTCCATGGATCTTTGAGGTTCTCAGAAGGTGGAAGATCACCTACATTCCTATATTGTAAGACCAACTCTGTCCCTGCTCTTCTGTAAGTTATATTGATGGAACAGTGTATGTTTAGGGTTAATAACATGTTTGATTTGGGTTAGGAATCATTTTGCGAGATGAATAATGGTATTGGCAACCTCCGATATTTACAAGAGTATATAGGTGAAATATAAGTATGAAAGCAGAAAATTAGGAAAGATTTGAAGCCCAGAAGGGAATTGGACCCTTAAGTGGTATACTTAGCTTTGAGTTATGTGCTACACAGTTGTCTCAGATAAATCAATAAACAATGGCATAGGACCTTGTACCTTGGATGATTGAATGTTGAAGAGAACATCCAGTCAAAAAGCGATATTCAGTACGATGAGGAAGGTAGTCGTTAGGTTTAGAATGAAGAGTGAGTATAGGATTTGGACAAAAAGTTCTTTAGCAATAGGGTTTCGGTTAGAGAGTGAGTGTTAATGTCAGCACATGTGAAGAGTCAGTCACAATGATGAACTGGGGAAAATATGAGGGAAAGCAGATATCAATAAAGACATTAGGAAATCAAGCAAAGTACAAAGTGAGTGATAGGATTAGACATTTTCAACAGGCTTGAGGTTGAATATATAATCTTAGGAAGAAACAAATATGTAGTCACCAATAGAATTGACATTTGAGAGCATTAGGCAACCTGGACATAGATGTTTTTAGTAATCCATGCTCACTTTTCATTTAGGCTTTGGTACAATTGAAAGTGTGACCTTTGCTTTTTGTGTCCAGAATATTTCTGTGATAAAATGTATATGTATATCACGTGACATGAGTATTTCTTCCACCATTTCCAGGAGCAATATTTTGAAGACATATAAATTTGTATTGGGGAACAAATAGGTATACCCTCTGTCTATGAATATAGCAATAACGCATGAATAGACCATACTGGGAATAAATAATATAACTGGATCCACTTTAAATAATGGATTGAATGGATATCTGAAAATATATAAGAAATGTTATAAAGATGCACAATCAATCATTCCAACCAGTTATATATCTAATGGTCATCTTAGGGTTATGTTTTATCATGAAGGATGTGTGAGTTTTGCTTAAAAATTGATCATGGAAATTGAAAATAATATATTTGAAAAAAGTCTCATGAAAACACCAGTCAAGAAACATAGGGAAATACTTGTGTTCTGGAGCAAGAAGTGATTGAAAGTGAAACAAATGCCTATAAATTTGCTAAGTAGTGGATGAAATATATATCCTATGATGTGCATAAACTGAAGAAATAGTAATGTACCAGTGTTGAATAATAATTAATGTCAAAATACACATCATGTCCCATAGGAATCTACTAGCATTGATGTTAAACTAGGTCAGTTAATGTAGAAATACTAGGATTTGTTTGCACCTTTCACTGAAGTTAGTTTTCAGTACTAGGAAACAAATATGTATTTCAGGTGGATGAATATTTCTGAGAATAATCTTGTGAAAAGTTGATTATTAATCCACATACATGAACATGAATGAATTTAGGGAGTGTATATAAGACACATATATTTCATATTTTGAAAAATCTGGAGATTTATTTTGTATATATATATATATATATATATATATATATATATATATATATATATACACACACACACACACACAAACACACACACAAACAAAGACATTCAAAAGTAGAATTATATATGCCAATCGAATTTCACCATGAAATATATATCATCCACAGATCCAAAAATATTCATTTTACTGAACATGGATTTATGTATAATGTTATTCAACTAGGAAGCTCACCATTAGCTTGAATTTTCAGTTCCAACAGCATTTAGGTGGAGTAATCTCTTCTCACAATTTGTATCTGCAATGTCAGGCACCTCACAAAAATGTACGTGTGATATCAGGTAGGATTCTATATGTGTATATAAAAATTAATGTGCTGAATAGGTTACAGCGAAAGGGAGATAGGAATTCACATATTTGTTAACTTTAATACACATATAAAACTATTTCAATTAAAAAATGACTAGATTTATAACACCTACCTTTTATCTTGCAAAAGGCAAGTCCAATATACACCATGCCTCCTCTGAACTGCTTGTATTTCAATTCCGTTTGGGTTATTTTTCTCCATCATATTAGTATTTGTAGTTAGCGTCTAGAAGGGTATGGGTTATTGTCAGGAATTCAGTATTTCAATTGGAAAATTGGAAAGTGAATCCAATGTGTATGCAATTATGTGCAGCACAATATTCTTCCCACTCTCATCCAGAACAATGGCTTGACATTAACTTCGCCCCAAGTAAGACGCAATTAGAGAAGAAGAGTTAGAAATTCTGTGAATACATATCTGGAATGGAAAATGCTCAGGAGTTCACAACCTTGGAGGTGGTAGAGGATTTTCCAAAAGTAGGGGACAGGGTTGATCACCCAACATGATCTTTCATTAAAATTGTGAGCCATCTTGCCACAAAGACATGAAAAGATAATTTTTGCTTTACTATAAATTACTGCAAATTCTGAACCTGCTTAGAATGCCTGACCATGTTTTGAACTCACCCATGCCTGGCTCTCTGACCAGATAACAGCCCTCTCTGAAACTTTAATGACACCTCATAAATATTCGCCTTCCCTGGCCAGACAATGACCCTCTCTGAGGCTCTAATGGTCCTCATAATTTCTGATCCTGGGGCCAGAAAATCAAATGTAAACTACAATTAGTGTGATGCTTGTCAAAGTTCTGTTTTCTGTAACCCCCCTTTTGTGTAACTTTCTGGGCTATAAAGCTGGGCTGTAGGAAAGGTGGGGTTGCTGTCTTGTTCCCGCCATTTTGAGAGGGAGAGGCAGCCTGGCTGGTTGAAATATTAAGCTTGCCTTAATTTGATTTTAATTGGAGTCAGTGGTCTTTTCTTGTGTCCTGGACTAACATTTTGGAGTTCCCCAGCAACATGACCCGACCAGATCACAAAGCCAGACTGCTGGAAATTCTGAAGCTGGCCTATCCTCCAGGACTCCAGGCTGGAGAGACAAGTTCCAAGGCCTTGGAATGAGCCTTCAGTCCGTGGATCACTGCAGTGAACCATCGCACTAAAACTATTATCAAGCACCTGGTGGAGGAGGCCTTCATAGGTAAGAGGCGCCTTTATAACATCTGATATCCGGTTAAGGGAGTACTCTTCTGATGACAAGAGAGGTGGCCTGGGAAGGCTCACATATACTCCTGTCCGGGACAGTAATAGGAATCCTTCTTTCCTCTGTTCTTTTCTGTAGGGAATACCTCTGAAAGTGTAGAGAGGTGCCGACTGGCACGCAGGAGCTCCTACCCCGGAGCTTTAGCAAGACGCTGCATTGCTCCTCTGGTTTTCTGTTTATTCGCCAGTTTCTGTTTTTTTTGTGTTTTGTTCTGTGTTCTAAATGTTTTTTATTTGTTTGTTTTTGTGCGTTTTGTTGTGTGATTTCTGTGGTAAAAACTTAAGGATATTGGACGTGAAAATGGGTAATAAAGCATGTAAGCCTGTCACCCCTTTGGACTGTGTTTTAAAGAAATGTGATGCACTATACCCCCCTTTGTTAAGCAGGATGAGAGAAGCCCCTAGCTGGCTGTCTGGAGCACACCCACTGCAGAGGGCAATGCCTGCTGGAGACCTAATAACTGAGTATCTCCCAGGTTAACAAGTGAAGCTCCTTTAAAACGCCTTGTCCCTCCAGATCAAGAGAGTCACAACTTTGGACAGAGTCCCCTGTTTTTATCCTTTGTTAGCAAAGCAGTAAACCTCCCTTTTACTTTTTCTCAAACCCTGTCCTTATATTAAATTGGTATTAATTGGCTTCAAGGTCCAGAACCGAAATTTAAGTTACGAATTTTGATACCCCCCCGACCCCGGAATTTTTGAGAGCTGACTACTGAAATGTTAGGAGATTCAGCGTGCTTGGGGTGGAACCAAACCAGAGGAGCTAATCCTGTAAGTAAAAGACGGGACTGAGGGACTCCCAGAGCTGCCGAAGTCCTGTTGCTTCAGTAAATTCCCTCCTTCCTTCCCTGCACTGTAAGTATTATGCCACCTCTGTTTTCTTAAAAAAGAGAAAAAGAAAAAGGAGACACTAAATGCAGTAAAGTCACCATGGAGACCTTTGATATTACATTTCAGGTTGCCCCCCTGTGAAAACATCTGATGCCCTTGTGGGGACATCTATCGTGCCACTGGTGTAGGAGATTTTTCTCTTATCTCCTGTTTTAAAGGCTTCTGTCCTGTCAGCCATAGTCTGGAGCTCCTTTCTGTCTGTCTTCTGTCTTTGTTTCTGGCCACTTAAGACATATGCAATAATGTGTTGATATTATAAATTGTTTCTTGGGAATGATCTTAGCTGAATGTGTGTCTAAATGATGATGTTTTATTGTAACAATATGGTATCTGAATGGGTTTTTGAAGCATTGCACAATCTTGCAGTTAAAAGTCGGGTTTAGGTAATTTTTTAGTTTCTGATTTCAGATAATTCATGCCAGAGAACTTAAATACTTAAAATGGAAAACTAAAGAATTCTACTTCCAAGTTGGCAAGTAACTTCCCAATCATTCAGTCTGTTTTTTCACCAATTTTTAATTGGGTAGCCTGGAAAAATGTCACAGTGTGTATCAGTGCATTAATTTGGACAAGGATAGTAAATCATAGTATGGTATCTGTTGACAAAACAAGATGTTAAGGTATAAAATTTTGAATTGTATCTTAAAATTGTATCATAATTTTCAACATCCTCACCTGAAAATTATGGTTAAAGTGCCTTAGGCCTGAGGTGTCCGCTCAGAATAGCAGTTTTGTCCAGCTCCTTCCAGAACTCAGCCAGGACTTATGTTGAAATGTAAATGAAAGAAGCCTGCAAGCTCAGTAGGAGACTGATCTGATGTCTAAGTGGGAAAAAAAAAGGTAAATCGTATGGTATTTACTAATTACTGGCCAGTCATTTTTTCTAGGACTCTCATTTTTTTCCTTAGATTCTGTATTTTTTTTTTGAGCTCATTATTTTGATCCTAGAGAACTAGGTTAATATTTTTCTCATCAGTTCTATCTTTGACCAACAGTGGAGTTCTGAAACATTACAATGGAGATTTCACCTGTGAAAAGCTACAAGGCCTTACTATTATTATTTGTGCACACTTTTGTTATGTGTTGTATGTCCATATATCTATATGTTCGTATATCATATATATGATATACAAATTAACATATATAAGGAGCGATCATTAAAAAAAAGCACTCATAAAAACAAATTTTAAAAAGTGGATTCGAAGATCTTTAATTCACGTGAGTTAAAAGGTTCACTTTAAATTTGGATAAACAAATAAAATAAATGTCTTTAAATTTAAGCTTACAAGTTTTTCTAGCTGCTCAAAAATCTAATAAAATATTAATGTCTATAAAATGTCTAATATGCCTTGGTTCTAGGACTTTTCCTTTAACAAAAAAATGGTTTACACTGTTCAATACATTTCTCTAATATTTTGATAAATAAGTGAAGTAAATTTGATATGGGATTACTCATTCATGAGTACTTTTGTTAGATATCTGATTGATTTAGTAAGGTCTGTATGAGTTTGTTCTAAAGTCTGTATAAGATTGTAAAAATCAGTCATGTGATAAAGCGACACAAATTTCTGAAAACAAAAGTTTACCCATAACATTGTGTTTATTTTTATTTTTCTAGAGCAAGCAACCATAAAAATTAAACAACTGATTAAATAAGAACTGTTATTTTAGAGCACTGTACTGGAATTTCTTTAAAAGCTAAATTTGGTTAATGTAAAAACATCAATGTCATTGTGATGCTATTAATGTGCTCATATCTTCCAGGTATACAAGTCTGTAAGGTAGAAACTTTAAAAGAGCATTACATCAAGCTGGTGTTCTGAAGTTGTATGGTAAAAAATATATATATATATATTGGGGATTTATTTACTTGTTATCAATAAGATATGTAAAGTTTTATGTTACTTTTTACATTGGGGAAAAATTTAAATATATTTTTAAATTAATGAGCGCCTAATCTATGTAAAGGTTAAAAACTTTCAGCCTTTCTTTAATTCATGTTTTAAATGTGATATCATATGGTCTTAGCTAATGTTCATGTGACCTCAAACAATTTATGTAAACTGTGTAAGATGATATTTAAAAAAAAAAAGATCAGCTTTAGAACTAAAAGACTTAAGATTTATATAGAGCCCTGCCTTACCTGAGATAAGGCTCTGTGTCTCATCTTACAACATGTGAGAATAACTACCAAAGCAGTAGGTCAGATGTTATTTAATTTAAAGTTACGTTCAGAAGTTTTTTTTTTTTTCTGTCAAGATTACTAGGATCTCAAAAAGGTGATATAATTTATAACTCAGCCAAAAATTCAGGGTAGCTATTACACAAACTAAGTATTTTTACTCTTGTTAATTTTATTTTGTAATTTCCTTATAAGTTAACTAAAGATTCCCTGTTAGTGTTTTACAAAAGAGTTGCTTTTGAACGCAACATTGGTTAATTTAAGATAATAAGGCATCACCTACAAGACAGAAAAATACAGATGCCAAATAATAAAAAGATAAATAATTTTAAATTATAGACATTAAAGCACAGTACTCTTAATATAAGGCTGTTAAAATTTATTTGCTGGATGTTTAAGATTAGGATTTAAAATTTAATTTAAATGAAAAGGGACAATAAAACAAATTTTGGCTCTTGCCCTCTGAGTCAGTTTGTATCCAGGGAACAGGAGACTTCTCTAAAGAACTTTGCAACTCTCAGCCACATAAACTCCTGATCAGGAAGATTAATGAGGCCACTGGAGAACAGAAAGCCAATCAGTGCATTTTCTACGAAGAAGAGAGTCATCAGAGAAGGGAGATATTCCTGATGCTTCTGAGAGAATCCACATGGTCAAGCAAGACCTGGAATCACCTAGCGCAAATGGCACTAGCAGAACTGAGAAGCTGCTCTCAAGTTTCCCCAGAAATGACTCCGATAAAATCTCAGCTGACTGTTAACAATAGATAGAAACAAAAGTCAGTTTTACTGCTTCATCTTAAACTCTTAGCAAAGACAGATAAACCCAAAATACAGCCATTCCTGGGCATTTTAAATAATAATAGTTATAATAATATTTTAACGTATACACTTTATGGTAGCCTCCCAAAATAAGTAAGACTGGAGGCTACAAAGAAGGATTCTCAGAGAGGAATGCCTGATGAGAATAAAAAGAGACTATCAAGAGGAGCTACCAGAGGCAGAAGTTTTTTGTTTAAGGCCTACAGATATTCCTAACCTACACAGGTAGGCTTGGTGTTTGCTAGTATGATTATCCAGCCCTGACTAACAGAATTAAAGGTTTCTCTATTACACACAGAGGTCATACTAGTAAAAGGAATTTGCAAGATCAGATGACATTAAATTATTAAACTGTATCTTATGGGGTGGGACAACTGTGACACTAAAAGTTAAATATTAAGATGAAAGTCCTGATAACTGGGGATATTGAAGACAGATGAGGGGACATCTATACAGTGACTTGTTTCAGCAGCTGCAACATTTATTCAGTACTCATGGTTTTTGTTTCTCTCATAGAAGAACCCATCCCCAGATGACTTTACAAACTGTTCTACCACAACCAGACTTCAAACCGAACTGACTTCTAAAAGGCAACTCATGTCCCTCATGCTGTGCCCCCTCATGTCACCCTCTCTCAGCTCAGAAGAAGCCAAAATGAGTGACGCCACTCTTCTTACAACAATGGAGCCAAAAATAAATAGACTTTCATTTTAAGTAATTAATTAAGTCAGGTAAAATCAGGGAGACTGGTTTTGTGTGAGTTCAAAAAATATGGAGACTGTTACGTGAGGTATTAAAATTCCCTCAGTGCTCTTCCCCTACCCTATCAAAGATTTGAAAGGGACACATTAGAAAAGGGGGGAATGATAGACCCAACCTGATCTTTTATTAAAATTGGGATCCATCTTGCCACAAAGCCATGAAAAGAAAATTTTGGCTTAACTATAAATTACACCAAATTCTGAACCTGCTTGCAATGCCTGCCCGTGGCCTTGAACTCACCCATGCCTGGCTCTTTGACCAGGAACAGCCCTCTATGAAACTTTATTGACACCTCATAAATACTGGCCTTCCCTGGCCAGACAATGACCCTCTCTGAGGCTCTAATGGTCTTCATAAATTCTGATGTTGGGGCCAGCAAATATATATATATATATATATATATATATATATATATATATATATATATATATATATATATATAAACTACGATTAGTTTGATGCTTGTCAAAGTTCTGATATTTTAACCCCCCTGTAGTGTAAAATTCTGGGTTATAAACCTGGGCTGTAGGAAATTTGGGTGACTGTCTTGTTCCCACTGTTTTGGGAGGGAGAGGCCACCTGGGCAGTGGAAAATATAAGCTTGCTTTAACTTGATTTTAATTGGAGTCAGTGGTCTTTTCTTGCATCCTGGTCTAATAGGTAAATGCTATCAAACATGGAGCTCTGCCAGCCTGAAGACTTCCTTAGAAACTGCCTCTGACGATGGGCACTTGACATATATGTTGTTGTCAGGAGCTTTAGCTTTCTTTCTAATGAGACCATCAAAGCTGGATCTGCATCTATG
Organism: Callospermophilus lateralis; assembly: GCF_048772815.1. Lineage (NCBI taxonomy): Eukaryota > Metazoa > Chordata > Mammalia > Rodentia > Sciuridae > Callospermophilus > Callospermophilus lateralis. The sequence goes on from NW_027515326.1 coordinate 581,216, forward strand.
TGACCTGGAGGACATGGTTTCTTGTTTTTCAAAGGACATGAGGCAGCAGTGCTGAATTCACTCTTTGTAGGTAAACTGTCGCCACTGAAGGCTAAGTGACTCCCCGTGTGGACTGTGAAGCAATTTGGTCATCCTCCACTTTTCGTGGTGTTTCTTGCTGCTGCACTGGGAATTTGTTATTTGCTTCACAAAATACAAGGAATTCAGCTGGGACACAGTGCTGGAGGGAGTTCTTTCACATGAGATGGGTCAGGGTCTGCAGGAGAATGCATCAACCAGGCTTCTATCCCACATAGCTTGTCCCCTTGACCATTGCACCTGATTCTGAACATTGTCCTGAAACATCTCCATATAACAAGATGCCTTATATGGAGAGTTATCAGACATATAAGTGATTCCTGGCTGCACAATGTCAGCCACAAGCCATTTGGAAGTCAATGGCAGATACACATGGCCCGACCACAGATGTTTTATCACACACCTGCACACCACAGCTCTGGGCCCACTACTCAGCAGGCTCCAACATACTGGTATCTCTGTTCTACATCATTTTCATGAAACCTAGTCAATCAAGGCACTGTCTGGTACACACTTCATCAGTAAGAGGACATTGAAAGGTTCTCCAGTGCCACCTGGTCATGAAAATTTCAAAAATTTCATGGTATTTATCTAGCCATTTTTCAAGGATGAAGTTGGAGAAATTGTGGGTTTCAATTCATTCAGGAACCATTAATGTTTGAGGAAGCACATTTCAAGGAAACTCTGGAGAATTCTCAGAGGCAAGGCTTCCCAAAGAGTGGCCAAAAAGACACATGAAGCCAGGCCCATTGAGGTCTACAATGTGAGGCCCATGTGTGTTTTGACTGTCAATGATGGCTGCCAAGTCTTTCAGTATAAAATAATGTGATGCCCTGGCAGAGATTGACAATGCTCTGTGGAAAGCCACCCTGGGCATTGATCTCAGTTTCCAAAGGCAACTCTCATGCGTGGTCTCCTAAAATCCCAACACAATTCATGGCAATACTTCTCTGAGGTCAGTTCCTGAACTCAGTCTGTAAGGGGAATCACACCAGAGTTCAAGCCCAGGTGGACCTAGGCATCTCTTCCAACCACCAAACAAATGACCACAATTAAAACAAAAACACTCCCAAATGGCCCTCATCTTCTTCCACATAGACACTCTTCATAACCTCTGGCTGGAGGTTTCCATGAGGGGCACAGCCCAAGACAGTTTTCCAAATGAACTCCCTTGCCCCTCATTTGCCTAAAGTCAGGGTGGCCTGGACTCCCTTCCTGTGAACCAATAGTGATCAAATAGTCCTGCTCTTAATACTGCTCTGCTTCTCTAATTTGAGGCCTACTGACTGTCTGGTATATATTCTTTATGTGAATTGGTGTCATGAGAAAACACAAGCCCTTATGTGCTAGCCTCTGTAGGGCTTTGAAGAACTGATTTGACACAAAGGATCCCTATTCTCACGTGATGGAGGTCAGGAAGCTTACAGAGGAAGGTGAGAGACTTCATCCACAATGACTGCTCTTTTGGCCATTTTCGTTTTGCATGCACACTTGGAAACTTTCTTTAGATCCATCAGGTGCTGAGAATCTAAGCCACTGCCTCACACAGGGCAAAGAGGCTGATTCAGCCACATCTCTTTCCAAAGCAATTAAGCAAAGAGCCACAGGTGATGCCCATTCATTTCCATTTGAAAACTCTTTTTTTTCTGGCTTCACAAAGGGGTTTCCTGAGGCAAAGATCTTCCTGACATTTAGGAAAACAGAGCAATAGGTAAGCAAAAGGACCAGTGCAGTGTTTTTCCACTGAGACTTTAATGGTCACACTGATATGTGAGTTTTCTGAGATGCTTCTATTCTCTTCAGCTATCCAGTACATGGCCATGTCACAGAGCTTGGAGGTGGTACATATCTTGGAAACCAAACCATGAGGCTATTCTGGAGAGTGGCCAGTATTCAGGAAGAAAACAAGAACTTAGGAAGATAGTAGGTGTTGCCCATCCATAAGGCAAGCCTCTCTCCATTCTTAAATTGTGCAGTATGAATGTTAGGAAGCTTTCTACTAGACAGGACACAACCATTGATGCATTCGCTTTTCAAATGTCTACAACCACAGATACAGTGGAATGCACAGACATAGAAACACTCGCGTTGTCAAACGACTTTCTAGAAACATTCCAGTCCAAACAAACAAACAGTCTTTCCTACCTATTCTCAGAAAAGAGACAAAACCACAAACTCACACCAACACCCACAACGGCACCTCCTTCCCCCAAGTATGTTGGTGAATATATTGAGTGTCCTCTGACTGGTGGTCCATTCTATGTTCCCCCAAAATGGCCTGTTCTGTCTCAGATCTGGTCTCCTTCGCCAACTCTGTGAAGTTGTCAGGAGCCATGGTTGAGCCACTACCTGCTTTCTCAGAAAAGGCTCCTCTTCAGAGGTCTCCTGGCATTTGGCCATTATCACTTCAGTAGGTACCAACAAAGACTGACTCTGTCCTTGGTAAATCCAAACAATTGAGACCACTGGGACTGGGACTGGGACTTACTCTGGGTGCCTGGCTTCCTGGATCCCAAGTTCAGAGTGTTCCATCACCAAGGAAGTGTGTACTGATATTTGCTTCTAAGGGTCCCAGGAGATGGAGACTGCCCCTACTTTCTGTGACAGTTTCACAAGTTAGAATGGTATATCAACAATAGGCACCCAGGAACAGCTCTTCTCACAGGCCTGGTTTGGTCCATCTTCTCTATATTAAGAAGAGAAAGGCTGATTCAGATACATCTCTTCATCCTGACCCGGTTGTTTAACATTGAAAATGACTTTTGCTCTCTCAGGTCCTTCATAGCTGCCTTCTTCTCCATGTATCATTTCTGCATGGACCTTTGAGGTTCTCATCAGGTGGAAGATACCCTACAATCCAGTATTGGAAGACCAACTCTCTCCCTGATCTTCTGTAAAGTTAGATTGAGGGAACAGTGTATGGTTAGGGTTAACAACATGTTCGATTGGGTTAGGAATAATTCTGCAGGATGAATAATGGTTATGGGAACATGTGATATTTACAAAATATACAGTTGAAATATAGGTATGAAAACAGAAATCTAGGTAAGATTTGATGCCCAGAAGGGCATTGGGCCCTTGATTGGGATACTTAGCTTTGAATTAATTTCTCCACAGATGTCTCAGATAAGTCAATATACAATGGTATAGGATATTGTACCTTGGATGATTGAATGTCGAAGAGAACATGCAGTCAAAAAGGGATAGTCGGTAGGATTAGAAAGATAGACGGTAGTTTTAGAAAGATGAGTGAGTATAGGATTTGGACAAAATGGTCTTTAGCAATAGGGTTTCATGTAGAGAGTGAATGTAAATGTCAGCACATGTTAAGAGGCAGTCACAATGATGAACTGGGGAAAATATATATCAATAGAGACATTAGGAAATCAGGCAAAGTATAAGGTGAGTAATAGGATTAGACATTTTCAACAGGTTTGAGGTTGAATATATAATCTTAGGAAGAAACAAATATGTAGTCACCAATAGGATCCACATTTGAGAGCAATAGGCAAACTGGACATGGATGATTTTCGTAATCCATGTTCAATTTCCATTTAGGCTTTAGTACAATCATAAGTGTGACATTTGCTTTTTGTTTCCAGAATATTACTGTGATAAAATGTATATGTAGATCAGGTGACATGAGTATTTCTTTCACCATTTCTAGGAACAGTATTTTGAAGACGTGTAAATTAGTATTTTGAATACAAATAGGTGTACACTGTGTCTATGAATATAGAAATAATGCATGAATAGACCATACTGTGAATAAATAATATAACTGGTTCCAACTTAAATAATGGTTCAAATTGATATCTGAAAATATACAGGAAACCTTATATTGATACATATCCATTCATTCAAACCAGTTATACATCTAATGGTAATATTAGGGTTATGGTTTATCATGAAGAATGTGTGAGTTTTGCTTCAAAAGTAATTGTGGAAATCGAAAATAATGTGTTTGGAAAGAAGTCTCATGAAAAGACCAGTCATGTAACCTGGAGGAATACATGTGTTCTGAAGCAGGAAGTGATTGAAAGTGAAACAAAAGCCTTTAAATTTGTGAACTTGTGGATGAAATATATATCTTATGATGTGCATAAACTGAGGAAATAGTAATGTACAAGTGTTGAAAAAAAATGAACGTCAAAATACACATCATGTCCTATAGAAATCTACTTGCATTTATATTAACCTGGGACAATTAGTGTAAAAATATTAGGATATGTATGCACAATTCACTTAACTTAGTTTTCAGTACTAGGAAACAAATACGTATTTCAGGAGGATGAATATGTCTTAGAATAATCTAATGAAAAGTTGATTATAAATACGCACTTAAATATTAATGAATTTAGGGAGTACATAATAAGATACATTTATTTCATATTTTGAAAACTCTGGAGAGTGTATATATATATATATATATATATATATATATATATATATATATATATACATTAAAATACACACACAGAAATTAAAAAGTATTAATATACAAGCCAAATGAAATTCACCATGAAATATATATCATCCACAGATCTAAAAATATTCATTTTACTGAACATGAATTTATGTATAATGTTGTTCAGCTAGGATACTCACTCATAGGTTGAATTTTCAGTTTCAACAGTGTTTAACAGGAGTGATCTCTTCTCACAATTTGTATCTGCCAAGTGAGCCACCTCACAAGAATGTACGTGTGGTACCAGGTAGGATTCTATATGTGCATATAAAAATATATGTGCTGAATAGGCTACAGAGAAATGGAGACATGAATTCACATATTTGTTAACTTTAAAAACACATGGAGAAGTGTTTCAACAAAAAAATGACTAGATTTAAAACTCTTACCATATATAATGCAAAAGGAACGTCCAAATGTTAACCTTGCATCCTCTGAACTACTTGTATTTCAATTTGGTTTGGTCTATTTTTATCCATCATAATAGGATTTGTAGTCAGAGTCTAGTAGGGAGTGGGTTACTATGAGGGATTCAGTATTTTGAATGAATAATTGGAAAATGAATCCAATGTGTATGCAAATATGTGCTACAAAAAAATCTTCCCACTCTCATCCAGAACAATGCCTTGACATTACCTTAGCCCCAAGTAAGATACAATTAGAGGAGAAGAGTTAGAAAATCTAGGAATACATATCTGGAATGGAAAATGCTCTGGAGTTCACAACACTGGAGGTGGTAGAGGAGTTTCCAAAAGTAATGGAGACTGTAAAAACTCCACAAACATGGAAGTGTGCAGGCCTCAAGACATCTGGGAAACTGTCTTTGAGGTTGTACACTTGAAATATACGTTGTTTTCAGGAGCTTTAGCTTCCTTTTTAGTGAGACCATCAAAGCTGTGTATGCATCTGTTACATGGAGGACATGGTTTCTTATTTTCCAATGAACATGAGGTAGCAGTGCTGAATTCTCTCTTTGTGGGTTTACTGTGGCCACTGGGTTCTAAGAATCTTTCCGTGTAGACTGTGAAGCCATTTGGTCATTCTCCAATTTTGTTGTGTTTCTTGTTGCTGCACTGGGAGTTTGGTATTTGCTTCACAAAATACAAGGAGTTCCACTGGGACACAGTGCTGGAGGGAGTTCTGTCACGTGTGGTGTGTAAGGGTCTGCAGGAGAATGCACCAACCAGGCTTCTACGCCACATTGCTTGCCCCCTTGACCGTAGCAACTTGATTCTGAACATTGCCCTGAAAACTCTCCATCTAACAAGATGGCTTAATATACAAAGGTATGCTGGCTGCACCATGTCAGTCACAAGCATTTGGAAGCCAAAGTAAGATCCACATGACACCACCACAGATGTTTTATCACACAACTGCACACCACAGCTCTGGGCCCACTACTCAGCAGGCTCCACCATACTGGCAGCTCTGTTCTACATCATTTTCATGAAACCCAGTTAAGGAAGGCACTGTCTGGTACACTCTTGATCAGCAACAGGACATCCAAAGGTTCTCCAGTGCCACCTGGTCGTGGAAATTTCAAAAATTTCATGGTATTTATCTAGACATTTTTCAAGGATGAAGTTGGAGAAACTGTGGGTTTCAATTCATTCAGGAACCATTAAATTTTTAGGAAGCACATTTCAAGGAAAACTCTGGAGAATTTTCAGAGGAAACTCTTCCCAAAGAGTGGCCAAAAGGCCACATGAAGCCAGGCCCATTGAGGTCTACAATGTGAGGTCCATGTGTGTTTTGACTGTCAACAATGGCTGCCAAGTCTTTCAGAATAAAATCATGTGATGTCCTGGCTGAGATTGACAGTGCTTGGTGAATAGCCACCCCAGGCTTAGATCTCAGTTTCCAATGGCGACTCTCATGCATGGCCGCCTAAAATCCCAACACAATTAATGGCAATACTTCTCTGAGGTCAGTTCCAGAACTCAGTCTTTAAGGGGAATCGCACCAGAATTCCAGCCCAGGTGGACCCAGGATTCTCTTCTAACCACCAACAATTGACCACAATTAAAACCAAAAAACTCCCACATGGCCCTCATCTTCTTCAACATAGACACTCTGAATAACCTCTAGCTAGAGGTTTCCATGACGGGCGCAGCCCAAGACAGTGTCCAAAATAAGCTCCCTTGCCCCTCATTTGCCTAAAGTCAGAGTGGACTAGACACCATTCCTGTGAACCAAGAGTGATCAAATAGCCCTTCTTTAATACTGCTCTGCTTCTCCAGTTTGAGGCCAACTGACTGGTATAGATTCTTTATGTGAATTGGTGTCCTGAGAAAACCCAAGCACCTATTGGCTAGCCTCTGCAGAGCTTTGAAGAACTGGTTTGACCCAACGGATCCCTATTCTCACTTGATGGAGGTCAGGAAGCTTACAGAGGAAGGTGAGAGACTTCATCCACAATGACTGCTCTTTTGGCCATTTTGGTTTTGGATGCACACTTGGAAACTTTCTTTAGATCCATCAGGTGCTGAGAATCTAAGCCACTGCCTCACAGAGGGCAAAGAGGCTGATTCAGCCACATCCATTTCCAAAGCAATTAAGCAAAGAGCCACAGGTGACGCCCATCCTTTTCCATTTGAAAACTGATTTCTTCAGGTTTCACACAGGCGGGCCTGAGGCAAACACGTTCCTGACATTCAGGACAACAGAACAATAGGTAAGCAAAAGTCCAAAGTAGTATTTCTCCACTGAGACTTTACTGGTCGCACTGATATCTGAGTTTTCTGAGATGCTCTCATTCCCTTCAGCTATCCAGTACATGATCATGTCACAGAGCTTGGAGGTGGTACATATCTTGGAAATAATACCATGAGGCTATTCTGGAGAGTGGCCAGTATTCAGGAAGAAAAGAGGAACTTAAGAAGATAATAGGTGTTGCCCATCCATAAGGCAAGCAGCTCTTTATTCTTTAATTTGGCAAGATGAATGCTGGGAAGCTTTCTACTAGACAGGACACAACCATTGATGAATTCTCTTTTCAAATGTCTACAAAAACGGATTCAGTGGGATACACAGACATAGAAACACTCGCGTTGTCAAACGACTTTCTAGAAACATTCCAGTCTAAACAAACAAACCACCTTTCCTACCTATTCTCAGAACATGAGACAAAACCACAAACTCACACAGACACCCACAACGGAATCTCCTTCCCCCAATATGTCTGTGAGTATCCTGAGTGTCCTCTGACTGGTGGGCCATACTATGTTCCACCAAAATGGCCTGTCCTATCTCAGACCTGGACTTCTTTGCCAACTCTGTGAAGTTGTCAGGAGCCATGGTTGAGCCACTACCTGCTTTCTCAGAAAAGGCCCCTCTTCAGAGCTCTCCTGGCATTTGGCCATTCTCACTTCAGTAGGTACTAAGAAAGACTGACTCTGTCCTTGGTAAATCCAAACAAATGAGACCACTGGGACTGGGACTGGGACTGGCTCTGGGTGCCTGGCTTCCTGGATCCCGAGTTCAGAGAGTTCCATCACCAAGGAAGTGTGATAGGTCACTTCCTTCACGAACTGAATGAGGTCACTGGGTTGGCAACCACTTTTTCCTAACAGTTGCTTCCAAGGGTCCCATGAGATGGAGGCTGCCCATACTTCCTGTGACACTTTCACAAGATAGAATGGTATATCAACCATAGGCACCCGGGAACAGCTCTCCACACAGGCCTGGTTTGGTCGATTTAATCTACATTAAGAAGAGAGAGGCTTTCAGACACATCCCTTCATTTTGACCAGGTTGTTTTACATGGAAGTTGACTTTTGCTCTCTCAGGTCTTTCATAGGTGTCTACATCTTCTTCAGGGATCATTTCTGCACGGAACTTTGAGGTTCTCAGCAGGAGGAAGATCCCCTACATTCCTGTATTGTAAGGCCAACAATATCCTTGTTCTTCTGTTAAGTTATATTGAGGAAATATTGCATGGTTAAGGGTAATAACAGGTTCGATTTGGTTTAGGAATCATTCTGCAGGATGAATTATGGTATTGGGAACCTGCGATATTTACAAGAATATACTGGTGAAATATAAGTATGAAAACAGAAATCTAGGTAATATTTGAAGTCCAGAAGGGCATTGGGTGGCCTGAACACCCTTCCTTTGAATCAGGAGTGATCAAATAGCCCTGCCGCTAATACTGCACTGCTTCTCCAATTTGAGGCTTACTGACTGTCAGGTATAGATTCTTTATGTGATTTGGAGACATGAGAAAACCCAAGCACCTATTGTCTCATGCCACAGCAAATGGTTTATTGGGGGTCCAGCATGCTGGGGCTCAAAGCTCACTTCAGAGGAGGAAAGAACAAAGAGCCCCGAGAACAACTTGAGAAGAGATTATATACAATATTTAGACAGTGCAGGGACTTTATATACATCATAGCCTCCTTTAGCAAATATCATATACTGTGGGAAAATCAAATAACAACTCTAAAACATGATTAGCACATTCATTGGCGGGAACAGTTCGGGCAGGGGGTGATTGGTCAGCCCTGAGAAGGGGTATACATTTAAACTGATTGGTTGAAGCCCTGAGATGTATACGTGCTGAGATGCACGGTTTCTGGGAAGGGGTTGTTAAGTAACTAGGTGGTCAGGAAAGATTTCAACACATCTAATGGGCAGTTCCGGGAATTGTCTTCACTGACACAGGAATTTCAGGTTCTGAGCACAGCTTGTAAACTTTACAAAACCTGTTTCTTTACGTTTCAATTTTAATTTCTTTAATTCTTTCATTTCTCCTTTTTCTGCCTACTTTTAATTTTAAAAGTAATGAATCATAATTTTTGTGGGGTCTCACATTCTATTTCTGCCAGTGAAGTGTATTTCTGTCTGATTACCATGAGTTTTACCTGCCCAATCTGAGCCTGGAGAAAGGAAACTATGAGGTTAAGCAAACAAGGTCCCACAGTTATCAACACCATAAGCATGATCAGGGGTCCAGCTAAGGCTGATAGGAGTGTAGTTAACCAGGGGGACAAGGTAAACCATGACTCAAACCACACTTATTGAATCTCCCTTTCTCTCTGGTGCTCTTCAAGGCATTTTCTCAATTTACTCATGGATTATTTTACAACTCCAGTATGGTCAGCATAAAAACAGCATTTTTCTCTCAGTACAGCACAGAGGCCCCCTCCCTTATTAAATGGAGGTCTAATCCTCACCTGTTCTGTAAAACAACTTTAGAGAGAGAGGTTAAGGATTCCTGCAAAACTGTGATGGAGGTCTCTAACGTCTTCAAGTCTTGATTTATTGCTGTTTCTAATCAGGCCATTTGTTGTGACCCATGGATCATATCAGCTGTTCCTGTACCCACTCCTGCAGCAACTCCTAGCCCCAATAGGATGGCTAGAGTAAGGGACACTGGCTCCCGGCAAAATCGGGTTGTTTGTCCACCTAGTAGACCTTCAAAGGATTCTGGATCATGATAGAGCACACTGGGGGGTATCTGCACCATTACACAATAATGTACAGAGCTGTCAAATACCTGGGCTGAAATGCAAGGAGTTCTGACTGTGTGGAGTTCAGTACCATAAAGGTTCCTTTAATTAGTTCCCAGGGGGAGGAGTCAGCTGTACTCTGGACTGGGGAAGTAGGCAAAGACGGAAACTGCGAAGTATGAGATGGTAGAGGGGTTTTGGTAGATCTAGGCATGGGAGGTTTAGGAGGCTTAATTCCTGACTTGAATGGATTGGGCCCTATTGCTGTGGGATTTTCTTCCTTTTTAAGCCGGATGGTGAACCAGAGACCAAAGTCATAACCAGGGCCATTAATATAGAATCGCATTCCCCAAGTATTTCCCATAGGCCATGTTGTTCTGAGGTAGCCCCTTCCTTTGGAAGTGAAAGTTATATTGAGGGGGTAACATAGACTATTTTTTCCACAGCAAGTTTTTGACACCACTTGGATAGCGGCACATTTATTGGGATCAATACAGATGTCATTTCATCCTACCGAATCATACTGTCTGGGGAGTTTGGGTTTCACAATGTAGCTCCCGTGTGTTCACAACCCCAAGATCTACAATAAAAGTCACTGGGTCCTCCACAGGTTTGGGCCTGTTTGCGATTTCAGAAATCAGCTGGGCACACTTAATAAACAAGACTGGCTAGTTTACACCTGAGCTGGGGAGATGACATCAATAATTCATGGGGTAAGTTGGTCTATGTTGCCCTGGTTTGGGCTTTAGTGGGATCTGTGTGGGGTCCACTATGTCAGGGAGATCCCAGTCAGAGAGGCCTATGGCAAGCTGACAAATGTCCGGGTGGAGAGATGGCCACCAAGTCCATAAGGGGGCTGTATGTGAAATAGACCACACTACTTGCCCAGTAGGATTTATAACTTGCCATTGTTGCTGAACAGGCGATGGGGATTAGGACTGCTGGTGGTCAGGGGAAGAATCCATAGCCCTACCCACACCACAGACATGCAACTTGAGAGGGTTACCAGTCTGTTCCAGTTTCCAGCCAGAGTATGGACAGGGCACAGGATTGAGATGGGAGGCATGGATCCAGGAAGTGATCCCATCCACTTTCACCACTGTAGGTGTTATAAGCAGCACCTGGTATGGTCCTTTCCAGCAGGGTTCCAGGGATGACACCCGATACTGTCTCATGTAGATGAAGTCTCCCACTTGATATCGATGTGGAGTTCCCTCGTCTCCAGGATGATAAGCAGTGGCCAACTGTTTCCACAGGTATCGCTGGGTGCTGGGTTTGTTCAAGGGCTTTAAGTCTGTCTAGCAAGGGTGTGTGAAAGGAATCATTAATCTAAGAGTTGGGGTTAGGTCCCTTAATGGAGGAGGGGCACCGTAAAGAATTTCATAAGGGGTGAGGTTACACAAAGGGGCGGAGGGGTATTTCTTGCACGAAAAAGTACATGAGGTAGGAGCATAGTCCAATTTTTTATGCCGGTCTCCAAGATTAATTTCGTTAAGTCTCTTTGATGGTTCTATTCATCGTTTCTACCTGTCCTGAGCTCTGGGGTCTATAAGCACAATATAACTTCCAATTAATCCCCAGGGTCCTGGAAAATCCCTGACTTACCTGGGCCACGGATGCCGGTCCGTTATCAGACCCTATTACCTTAGGCAGGCCGAACCTTGGAAAACTGTCTTCTAGGATCTTTTTGACCACCATCTGAGCTGTTTCTTTCTTCATGGGGAAGGCTTCGACCCATCCTGAAAAAGTATCTACAAAGACTAGGAGATATTTAAGTCCATACCTTGCTGGCTTAATTTCAGAAAAGTCCACTTCCCAGAATTGTCCTGGTCTGGTTCCTCGTATGCGCTTCCCTGCAGGAATCTTGGATGGGAAAGTATTAACTAATTGGAAGACTTGAAAAGCTCTAGTCACCTGCTCAGCTATTTTTTTCCTCTTTGAGTCAGTCAATAATAAGTCCTTTCTTCGGTCCTTTAAGAGTGCCTATAACTTCTTTGAGCCTAAGTGGTTGAGCTGGTGTACGTCTTTGACATAAAGGTGGGCTTTTTGAAATTGTAAACTTGGCTCTGTAGGGTCCCAGATTTCTGTATCTGTCTCCTCAGATGATAAGTTGCCTGAATGTTCCGGGGCGGCCAAGTCTCCTGATTTTTGTTCCCCCCGGTGTGGAAAAAGTTAACAGAGTCACTCCGTTTAGGGCTGCCAATTAAGCTTCCTCATCTGCCCTTCTGTTTCCAACTGCCACAGGGTTGTTTCTCTTCTGGTGCCCGGGACAGTCCACTATAGCTAGTTCCTTATGGCCCTGCACTGCTGAGCCAAGGTGGAGGATCTCATCTTTATTTTTTATTTTTTTCCCGGCAGAGGTTAATAGCCCGCATTGTTGGTAAATAGTCCCGAGCATATGAACAGTGGCAAATGCATAGTGGCTATCAGTTTATATGGTGGCCCTTTTCCCTGTTGCTACTTCCAATGCTTTCATAAGGGCAATCAGTTCTGCTTTTTGGACTGATGTCCCTTCTGGGAGACCAGAGTATCAGATGAAATCAGTTTTGCTAACTGCTGCTGCTCCAGCCCGCCGCTTACCATCTTGGAGGAAGCTGCTGCCATCCGTAAACCATACGACTTCAGGGCGAGGCAGTGGCTGATCCTTCAAGTCTTGTTGTATACTGGTTTCCTTGCCAGTATGTGTTGACACTCATGAGTGACGGGTCCTGATGATTCTTCTGGCAGCAGTGTAGGTGGGTTGAGTGGAGCAGGGGGTCCCAGCGTTACTCTGTCTTTGTCAAGCAAGAGGCTCTGGTAGTGGTTTATTCTGGAGTTTGATTGCCACCTCTCTGGAGGCTAACAGATGATGCTCTCCAGGGCATGGGGGGCTATAATGGTTAGCTTCTGTCCCAACGTTAATTAATGAGCATCTTTTATTAGAAGGGCTGCCACTGCTATAGCACTTAAGCAATGGGGCCACCCGCTAGCCAATGGGTCCAGTTTTTTGGATAAATACGCTACTGGCTTTTTCCAAGGTCCCAAAGACTGAGTGAGCACTCCCCGTGCTATTCCTTTCTTTTCCTCGATATAGAGAGTGAAGGGTTTTCTACATCTGGGAGTGCTAAGGCCGGAGCAGATAGCAGCACCTTTTTTTGACATTATCAAAAGCTTGTTGGTGCTCAGGGGTCCATTGGAAGTGGGCATCCCCCTTTATCAGTGGGTATAAAGGGGCAGCCAGAGATGCGAACCCAGGAATCCATAACCTGCAAAAGCTGGCAGTCCCAAGAAACTCTCTGAGTTTTCTCTTTTTAGATGGGGGCAGTATCTGCAAAACGGTTTTTTTTCTGGGCTCAGGGAGCCATCGTTTGCAACCAATAAGAGAATAACCCAGGAAGATTACTTCTTGCTGACAAGTTTGGTCCTTTTGGCAGAAGCCATATATCCAAGCCGAGCAAGCTCGAATAATAGTGCTTGGGTCCCAGACTCATAGGTCTCCTTGGTGTTGGCTGCCAGTAGAAGATCATCCACTATTGGAGTAGGGTGACTTTGGGGTGTGCAGTTTTGAATTCATTGATGTCTCTGTCGAGGGCTTCATCAAAGAGAATGGGGGATTTTTTGAACCCCTGTGGGAGTCTAGTCCAGGTTAGTTGGCCAGATGTTCCAGGTTCTGGGTCTATCCACTCTAAAGCTAACAGCAACTGACAGTCCTTATGTAGAGGCGAGCAGAAGTAAGCATCTTTTAAGTCCAGCACAGTGTACCATTTCTGCTCCGGATTCAGAGTGCTAAGCAAATTATATGGATTGGGTACTGTGGGGTGAATGTCCTGCACTCTGTTGTTTATCTCTCTTAGGTCTTGAACAGGACGGTAGTCCCCAGTTCCTGGCTTTCTTACTGGTACCGGGGGGTGTTCCAGGCTGATTGACAGGACCTTAGGACCCCAAGACCCAGGTATTTATGAATATGGGGCCTTATCCCATCCTTAGCTTCTTTGCTTAGAGGATATTGTTTAACACTAATTGGAGACGCAGAGGCTTTTAATTCTACTACTATTGGAGGTTGTTGATGGCTAGACCTAACCCAGCAGTTTCTGCCCAGGCATTAGGATAATCTTTTATCCATTTCTGGGGTAGTTTGCCTGTTTGATCAGTCCTAGGGGGCGCGAAGAGTTGATGTTCATCTTCTACAGACATAGTCAAAGATGTTACTATGGGAGTTAATACTGCAGGCTTCAGAACCCCCACTTGGGGACCATTAGGGTTAAAGGTTATTCTAGTCCAGAGTTTGGTAAGCATATTCCTGCCCATCAATGGGGCCGGGCATTCTGGGATTACTAGGAAAGAGTGGTGGACTTTTTCCTTTCTGAGGTCCATATTCATCTTAGTTGTCCAAGCCTGATATCTACTGCCATTAGCCCCTTGAACTAGGGATGATTTAATTGATAGGGGGGCCAGTGAAGTCTTAAGGGCTGAGTATACTGCTCCTGTAATCACTTCAAAGTTCACTGTGTTCCCCTCAACTTCAAATGTTACTCTGAGCTGGGGGAGGGGATCTGAGCCCCGAATTTCCTAGTCCTCTTCTAGAGTCAGCACGGCAGGCTGGCGTGGCTGCTTCTTTTGGGGGCACTCTTTGGCCCAGTGTTCTTTTAATTACAGTGGGCACATTGATTTGAGGCCAACGGCAGCCTTTGGCGTGGGCCCAGGTATGCCTTTATGTATCCCTGCTTTTTAACTTCTGGCCTATTTGCTGCTGTGACCAGAACCTTAGGCAATGCTTTACTCTGCCATTTGCTTCTTTCCTCCTTCTTTTGTTCCCTTTACTTCTCTCTCCTCTATTCCCTTTCCTCCTCAGTTTCTCTCTTATAATATACTTTCTCAGCTTCTCTGACTAAATCTCTTAAGGTCATATCTTATAATCCATCTAGACGTTGTAACTTTCTCTTAATATCTAGGGCAGTCTGCTCGATAAAGGCCATTGCAACAGATGGCTTTTGGTCTTCTGCCTGAGGATCAAAAGGAATATATTTCCTATACGCTTCCATAATTCTCTCCAGAAACATAGAAGGAGACTCATTAGGCCCTTGGATAATCTCTCTTACCTTGGCCAAATTAGTCGGCCCTCTGGCGGCCGCTCAGAGACCCACTATTAGAGAACGGCGATAAGTGGACAGATGCTACCTACATTCAAAGGTGTTGGGGTCCCAGTTGGGTCGGTTCATGGGCCCGTAGGGACAGAGAGGGAGCATCACTGGGGCTTCCGAGTTTTATATTATTTATCTCCTGCGGGTTCCTTTAGGTGGCCCAGCTTCCTTCAGGGGAGCAGGGTCTGCTGCTGCTGCGGGGAAGTCCCCTGGAGGGCTTGGGTCTGCCCCAATTGCCTCTAGCGGCAGAGAGCCTGAGTCAGCAGCGGGAGGATCATCTGGAACATGTTGTGGGTTGGGGAGCGAGGGTAGAGGATAAGGAGAGAGAGGAGTGTCCAGTCTTGTGACTCAGAATGGAGGGAAGAGGGGGAGGAGCAGAATGTTGGAATGATAAGATCGTGGGGGAAGGGGTATATGGCTGTTAATCTGGGTGGCCAAGTGGCCCCGGTGAAAGACAATATCTCTGACTTTTCGGATTAGAGGGAAGTGGAAGGATTCTTCTCGGGGCCATCCGACTCCTAGGATGGGCCATTCTGAAGCACAGAGAGTCTGCCAGATCCGGCATTTTAGTGAAAAAGAAAGATTCTTGGTACTTGAGCGAACATCAGTCCAATGATCAAGGTTAAGGGACAGAGGCATGGAAGTGCTTTGTCCCATAATGTCCCCTAATGGGAGTTATTCAAACAGGGACAGTGAATACACAAACGTGACACAGACAAAGACAAACAGTAAACGTTTAACATGAGTCCAAGAAAAAGATTAGAACTGAGTAACTGGCCAAACCTGATGGGTTAGACAATAAAGACAGACAGTAAACTCAACATGAGTTCCTGACAATGAACAAAACTGAGTAGCCAGCAAAACCTGATGGGCTGGAAAACCGAATCCTGAAGCAAAAAATAACCGAGTTGAGGAATCTACTAATCCTCAATTTCCCGAGTCCTCTGGAGTTTCCCCCAGGGACGTGGCCTGTGACTCTGTGACACATCTGTCAGCCACCATCGCAGAGAGCTAATGTTCTTCACCGACAGCCATTTTGCCAAGCCCTAACCTGAAACCCGAAACCAGAAAGAGGCACCTGAATTACTCTGAAAGGAGTCCATTGGGGTCTTTTGTTCGTCACTGCTGGATTTCTCAGCTAGGGCCTCCAGATGAAAAGGTGGGCCGAACGTCGGAGGAAAAGACCACCAAGAGAATTTCTCATGAAACAGCAAAGGGTTTATTGGGGGTCCAGCATGCTGGGGCTCAGAGCTCACTTCAGAGGAGCAAAAAACAAAGAGCCCCAAGAACAACATGAGCAGATTTTATATACATTCTTTAGAGAGGGCAGGGACTTAACATACATCCTAGCTTCCTTTAGCAAATCACCGTATACTGTGGGAAAATCAAATAACAACTCTAAAACATGATTTGCACATTCATTGGTGGGAACAGTTCAGGCAGGGGGTGATTGGTAAGCCCTGAGAAGGGGTATACATTTAAACTGATTGGTTGAAGCCCTGAGACGTATATGTGCTTAGCTGCACGGTTTTTGGGAAGAGGTTGTTAAGTAACTAGGTGGTCAGGGAAGATTTCAACACACATCTAATGGGTAGTTCCGGGAATTGTCTTAACTGCCACAGGAATTTCAGGTTCTGCGTGCAGCCTGGAAACTTTACAGAACCTGTTTCTTTACGTTTCAATTTCAATTTCTTTTATTCTTTCAGAACCTTACAAAGGAAGGCGAGAGACTTCATCAACAATGACTGAAATTTTGGCCATTTTGGTTTTGGAAGCAGACATGGGATCATTTTTAGATCTATACGGTGCTGGTAATCAAAGCCACAGCCTCACACAGGGCCAAGAGGCTGATTAAGACACATCCCTTTCCAAAGCAATTACTTCTCTGAGGTCAGTCACTGAACTCAGTCTCTGAGGGGAATCACACCAGAGTTCAAGCCCAGGTGGACCCAGTCATCTCTTCCAAACTCCACACAAATGACCACAATTAAAACCAAAACACTCCCCCAAGGCCCTCATCTTCTTCCATATATACATTCATCATAACCTCTGGCTGGATGTTTCCATGAATGGCACAGCCAAAGAGAGTTTCCAAAATAAGGTCTCTTTCCCTTCATTTGCCTAACCTCAGGGTAGCCTGGACACCATTTCTGTGAACCAGGATTGATCACATAGGTCTGCCATTAATACTGCTCTGCTTCTCCAATTTGAGGCCTACTGACTGTCAGGTATAGTTTCTTCATGTGATTTGGAGTCATGAGAAAACCCAATCATCTCTACAGGGCATGAAAGAACTCATTTGTCCCAAAGGATCCCTATTCTCACTTGATGGAGGTCAGGAACCTAAAAGAGGAAGGTGAGAAACTTCATACACCATGACTGATCTTTTTTGCATTTTGGTTTTGGATGCACACATTGGATTTTTCTTTAGATCCAACTGGTGCTGAGAATCTAAGCCACTACCTCACACAGGGCAAAGAGGCAGATTCAGACACATCCCTTTCCAAAGCATTTAAGCAAAGAGCCACAGGTGATGCCCATTTATTACCATTTGAAAACAGTTTTCTTCAGGATTCACAAAGGGCTGGCCTGAGGCAAAGACCTTCCTGACATTCATGGCAACAGGCAAATAGGTTAGCAAAAGGCCCAAAGCAGGGTTTCTCCACTGAGACTTTCCTGGTCACACTGATATCTGAGTTTTCTGAGATGCTCGCATTCCCTTCAGCTATCCAGTACATGGCCATGTCACAGAGCTTGGAGGTCGTACATATCGTGGACACAAAACCATGAGCCTATTCTGGAGAGTGGCCAGAATTCAGGAAGAAAACAGGAGCTTAGGAAGATAGTAGGTGTTGTTAACTAGATTTATAACACCTACACTATATCATGCAAAAGGCAAGTCCAAATATACACCATGCCTCCTCTGAACTGCTTGTATTTCTATTCTGTTTGGGTTATTTTTCTCCATCATATTAGGATTAGTTGTCAGAGTGTAGTAGGGTATGGGTTAGTGTCAGTTGTCCCGGCCGGCGGGACACATCAACGTGGGCAAGAAACTTAGTTGGGGAGGAATGAAGGGACAAGAGACACGAGAGATTACAGCAAGACTGCAGTTCTGATCATGCTGCAAACTTTTATTGTTCTCACATGGAAATTTATATGCTGTGGATGGGAAAGCTCTCTTATCGGCAGTTGCTGGATGTCTTCAGAAAGTGAGATAACCTCAGGATGTTGCCGGAAGACAGATGGCTGCAGGATGTCTCAGGGAGATAGATGGCTGCGGGATGTCTCCCAGGCAGGATATCTCCCAGGGGGCTGTTTCTTTTCAGTGTCAGGCTATACTTTGAAGGAGAACTTCCTTCTAGCCCCTGACCTCTCCCCCTTTCTTATATAAAATATTTGACCATACCTTACCGGCCAATGTTTTAGGGGGTGATAGAGGCTCTGTTTCTCTAGCAGGCCTTTGAATATCTCCTGATTCGAGAGATCATGTTTACAAGATTTCGTGGTGGCCTTGGCATATTTTTGGAGGAGACGGCTTTAAAAGGGAAGCATGCCGACCGCCATGCACCAGAGCGTGTCACTAAGAGGTCATCTGTTTTGGTATCCGTGGATCCATCCTCCTGCAGTCCATCCTGCATCCTCCGTTATTATGGCCTAACGTCCTCACTCCATGGGTGCATCCCCCCCCAAGTGAAGGGGCCCATGGAGGACGAACCCTTATGGCAATGGCAGAAGATGGTTGGTCAGAGCTGTTACTTATAGTTTAATGTAAGAAAGAGAGTTCTGTGGGGATGTAAACTTAAGAAATAAGCCTGTGAGAAGGGTAGAACATCCTTTTAAATGTTGGCAGCATGGTCTTCCATCTCCAGGTGATGATAGTGGACCTGTATGGGCTTAGAGGCCAAAATATTAATCTGTTCTATAATAAATTGTACAAGCCTGTTTATAATGCAGGGTCCTATGGACACCATTAAAAGTAAACCCAACAAAGGGCCTAATAGGGGAAGAAGGTAGGGTAGAAATCCATTAAACCCAGTCCAGAGGGGATTTTCAAAAAGTTCCCTTCGTCTCTTTTCTAGATATTCTTGAAGCTGCTTAATTTTAGTGCGTACTATGACTGATTTATTGGCATTGAAGCAGCATCGTGCCCCTAAGGCCAAGCAAATACCTCCCTGGTTAGCTGTCAGTAAATCTAAGCCTTCTCTGTTTTGAAGGAACACTTCTGCCAGGGAGTCTACTAGGTCCTGCAAATCTTTAATGGTTCCTTATAGAGTTTTTACATCATTTATAAGTTGTTGAGACAGGCGACGCTAAGAGTGTATAGCCATGCCTAAGCCAGCTGTACCTGTGTTCACAGCAGCTGTTATTCCAAGGCTGGCAAAGAGTGGTAAGGCCTGTATTGCCCGCCTGTGTCTTTTGACTAAGGTGTCTAGACTAGGAATGCATAGAGTTTTGTCTCCTGGGACAATAGTTATATCAGGGAGTAATAAGGCAAGAACACAGCCAACGGTCCAATTCGATGGAAGCCTCAGGAAGGCCGAGTTTCCTCCACACATAAAAACTGTGCCATTGGAGGGACAAAGAGATGGGGTGGGTGAGGAATAGTTTTGTACTGTTGAGCAATTTCCAAAGGAAGGAACTCCAACATCAATATCATAGGTATTATTTTGCATCGCGCCTAAAAGACATATTGTAAAAGTGCCTATAGACTGTACTTTAAAAGGAAATCTGGGTTGGCATGTATTATCATCGTCTATGATAGAATTAATAGGAACTGCAATAGGCATGATTGCCCCTGTTGTCATGGAGAGCCAGCAATCACCAGCAAAGGTGGGGTTGGAATTATTAAGCAAGGAGAAGGTAGTTTCCAAAATATCTAATATATTGTTATCTAAACCGGGGAGCTGGCATTTTGGCTATATTAAGAGATGATATGTGAGCTCAGGGATTTGGGGTTTCAAAAGTTTGATTATCTGAGGATGCTTGACAGCATAAGGGAATCCTCCACCATCAGCGACCCCTGTAGGTGCCTTAATGGGGCAGAAGGGGGGTTTACCAAGAGGGCCTTGGCACCCAGCTGACTGTAGCTTGGTGTATTTGCCTTCTCCTACCCGGTCAAAAAGAACGGGGGTATAATGAATAGTGGTCCCTCCTGCTGCATGAGTTTTAGTTAGGGAGGCTTCAAAAAATTGTTCTCCCTTCTTGTTGACACAAATTGAGGCCGACGCATAACAAGTGGCATGCATCTCTTGGGTATGCGTTCAAGTTGCAGAACAATTTTAGAGAGCATTACTTGTACTAGGGGGAATAATCTTTGGCTTGTTAACACATACCAATTTAGGCTGATGAACTCCTCTGAGTTTATGGTCAACCTCGGTCCGGAGGTAAGCCACCTTAGTCACGCAGTCAGCAGTCTGGGTCAAACTAGTGGGAGCCTGAGACCAAGATCCTCCCTTGCGTTCACAGGGAGGGCCAAAAAGGTACTCCATGATGTTGGAAGGTGGAGGGCCAAAGCCTCCGTGTACAATCCTGTTCAGCAGAAGTGCCTTAAGTAGGATCCTCACACAGATTGTTGGCTGCATCTGAAAAAGAGGAAAATTTGTCCTCAGGGTGAGGGCCTCCATCCCCGTGTTGAGGTAAGCCATTAACCTGTTTAACCAGGCGTTCTGGTAACCATCTTGGGGCTGCTTGCTCTTGGTCCAAAACACAAGCTGAGCCTCGTCCACAGATGAGGACAGGACCTGGGCCTTTCCATTTATTTGTAAGGGGATTGTGCCACATAACAGGTGGGCGAACAGAATTGGACGAGGATTGCCAGTGTCAGTCTGCAGCCGAATGGCCTTCATTGTCTAGGGAAAGAAAAATAAGGGCAACTAATGCATGATTAAGGCGATGCCTGTGAGTGGTAAATACAAGTGCAGAAGCATTAAAGCGGGTTAGCCAAGTCTTTAGGTAAGGTGGGCACGTTCCACAATGCCTGAGGCTTGTATGGAATTCCAGTAGTATGACAAATTTGCGAGGAAGCACAAAACTGTTTAAACTTGGCACTGGTATATGCAGGACAATTATCTTTTTTTTAATATGTATTGGTTTACCCATTACGGAAAACACTGAAACAAGATGAGAAAGGACATCTTTGATAGCCTCTCCAGAATGTGGTGATGCAAAAATAATGCCGCTGAAGGTATCTACAGAAACGTGTATATATTTGGTTTTTCCAAATTCAGAAAAATGAGTAACATCCATTTGCCAAAACTGATTGGACAGTAATCTTTGGGGGTTAACTCCCAAGTGTTGAATGGGGAGGGAGACAGGGCAACCAGGGCATGCTTTTACTATTTCTCGTGCCTGTTGCCTGGTAATTTTACATAGTTATCGAAGGTTCTGGGAATTTAGATGGTGAAGATTGTGTAAATCCGTGGCCTTTTGAATGGAGCCAACAAAAATTGAAAAGATGAAACGAGTTGCTGCATCAGCTTTGGCATTACCTTGTGTTAGAGGGCTGGGAAGATCAGAGTGTGCCCTGATGTGTCCTAAGAAAAATGGGTGTTGTCTGGCCTGAATTAGCTTCTGAAGCTGGTGAAACCGATGGGCCACATTGGAAGAAGCCTTAATGGTGGGTGAAATCTGAAGCAGGGGCACAGAATGAGCAATGTAGGCACTGTATGTATAAATATTAACAGGATTATCAAGAAATGTTTTAAAAACTTGTGTTATGGCAAACAATTCCACAAACTGTGCTGAATGATAGACAGTATCAAAGGTGTTAGGTTGGTTATTGACAACAAAGACTGCTCGGCCATTACTGGAACCGTCTGTAAAGACAGTAAGGACTTGAGGAATGGGAGCCTTTTGAGTAATTTTGGCAAAAAATAAATGGATGTAACTGGACAAAATATAAAAGGGGGTCATTGGGGAGGTGGTTATCAATTGTTCCCAAAAAGCCTAATAAGGCAATACGCCATTCATTCTCTGTCTGTAGTAAAAATTGGGTTTGGTCTTTAGTATATGAAATTAAAATATTATCATGGTCTTTGCCAAAATGTTGTCGAGATAGCAAACGACATTTAAAAATAATAGAAGCTACCTGAGCAAGAAAAACAGTAATAACCTTGGAGAATGTGGTGGGTAAATGGACCCAAAGCAAAGGCAGCCTTTATTTCTAAAATGTGTATTTCGCTGCCGAAATATTCCTGTGGGTGTATGAGGAGTGTGTAAAATAACCAGAACCAGAGGAAGGTTATAAGAATGTTCTGTAAAAAACTGTTTGGCAATGGCTTCTGTGACTTGGTTTAATGCCTGTCATGCCTCGGGAGTAAGCTTTTGAGGGGAGGTGGGGTGGGAATCACCTCTCAAAATATCATTAAGGGACAAAAGTATACAAGTGGGTAATTTTAAATATGTTTTTAGCCATTGAATATTCCCCAGTAATTTTTGAAAATCATTAAGGGTGTGAAGATGGTCCACCCATAGTTGTATCTTAGGAATTTGGATCTGATTATCTTGAAGTTTACGGACCAAATAGGTATAACAGTCCTGTGTTTTAACCTTATTAGGAGCTATCTGTAGTCCCAAGGTAGTGAGGATTTTGTAAAGGTCCAAGTAACAATTATTAAGGTCATGGTTATTAGGTGCAGCAATTACAAATCATCCATATAATGTAAAATATAAATTTGTGGCCATAGCTCTCTCACAGGGTCTACTGCTTGAGCAACATATTTTTGGCAAAGACTAGGGCTGTTGGCCATACCTTGGGGAAGAACCTTCCATTGAAATCTCTGCATAGAGCCCTGAAAATTAAGGTGAGGGAGACTAAAGGCAAAATAGTGTCTATCCTCAGGATGTAAAGGAATGGTAAAAAAAAAAAAAACAATCTTTTAAGTCAATAATCATTTTACAATAGTTTTTGGGAATAGCCACTGGTGTGGGAATGCCTGGCTGTAGTGCTCTTATTCGGCACATAGGTTTATTAATGGCACACAAATATTGTAAAAGGCACCACTTGCCTGATTTTTACTTGATAACAAAAATTGGAGTATTCGATGGTGAGGTTGAGGGCTCTACATGGCCGGCTGCCAGCTGTTCCTGCACTAACATGGAGGCAGCCTCCAAATTTTCTTGGGTAAGGGACCATTGATCCAACCACACAAGAGTCTGAGTCTCCCAAATAATTTTATCTCCATGGGGTACAGGAGAGTCAGAGACTGACACTAAAAATCCGAATACCCAAGTCCATATGTATTTCTTTTTTGTATGGGTTTTATTGGCTCAACCAGTCCTTGTCTCAGTCTCCCAAGGCCTATACCAGGGACAAAATAAATACGAAGCATTTGATGAGTCACCATGGAATTGGGACTGGCATGAATAACTTCCATTTGACTCAAAATATCTCGGGCCCATAGGTTAACAGGGAGGTCAGGAACAATGAAAGGAGTGACAATTCCCTTATTACCCTCTTTATCAGTCCAGCTAAGAGCCGTAGAGCTGACCAGAGGATTTTTTGACTGTCCTATCCCTTTAAGGTCAGTCAAGGATGGGGTGAGGGCCCAAGCTGATGACCAATATTTTTGAGAAATAATTGTGGCATCAGCTCCAGTGTCTAGAATTCCTTGGAATTCCTTTCCTTCAATAAGTAAGGAAATGGTGGGTCTATTTTGAGAAACGGGTTGAACCCAATTTACATCAGAGCAGCCCAAGGAGGCAGTCCCCCGCGGTAGGTTTGGGTGGTTAAGTGCCTCCTGGATTCAAGGGAAGGAGTATTAATTGTGCAAGACTTGTTCCTGCTGGGATGGCCAAAACTCCATTAATAGCTGTGGCCAGTATTTTTTTTCTCCAGTGAAGTCATTATTATTAATGCCATGGAAGACCTGAACACCATGTAAGTTAGTAGAGGCTCTTCCAAAAATAAGGGCACAGATATGAGATGGAGGGGGACCCATAATTCCAGTGGGTATTATCTGGGGCCCTTTCATTGAGTCTAATATAGTTTCAGTGGTGGCACAGATGTCCAATCCTGCGCTGCCTGGAGTGGCTAGTTGGAGGGAAGCAATTGTGGAGAAGAATTTTGAGGTAGGTTGGGAGTTTGGAAGGGAAAAAATCTTATTGCCCCTGGTTTTGTCCTGGGGGATGTCGTGGCCCGGGGCTGGCCCCGCAGGGAGTTTCCCAAGAAGCAGGAAAAAATAGGCTGTCTGAGGGCATTTGTCTTAGATCTACACTCACTGGCCCAGTGATGACCTTTACCACATCTAGGGCAAAGGGTAGCTTGGGGCGGTATAGCCCCAGTTGAAGGAGATGCTATTCCTAGGCTTTCTTTGCCTGTCGGACACTTGCGTGCAAAATGGCGAGGTTGTTTACAAGTAAAGCAAGTACGTGAGCCAGGATTGTGAAAGGTCTTGGTAAAGGTGGCACCTAGGGCAAGACCCATGGCATGAGCTGCACCTACCCCTGCATAGAGTCTAATAAAGTCAGAAAGTTTCCCTTTATCCTTATGTGGTTGAAGAACATCCTGACATGCCGGGTTGGCATTTTCAAAGGCAAGATGTTTTACAAAAGAGCTTTTGTTTTCACTTGGTCCAAGCAAGCATTCCACAGCTAGGTTAAGCCTGGGAACAAAGTCGCTATAAGGCTCGTCGGGCCCTTGTCGAATTTTTGCCAGGGAAGTGGTAGCCGAGGCTTTTGAGGGAGGTGTCTCCAAGCATGTAAGCCAGCCATCTGAATCTGCATCAAAAGTCCAGCAGGGAAATGTGCCTGTTTAGTTTTAGTGTCAAAAGGCTCATTCCCCACTAGCTTAACATAAGTCCCGGACTTAGAGGAGGCCTTAGTTAAAATTTTTTGAGCAGTTTCCCGACAGTGCTCTTTGAAATCTGCATTCCATAACAGAAAGTCTCTGGCACTGAGGGTAGCTTGGTCTAAAAATTTCCAATCATTGGGAGTAAGTCATTGTGTGCTGTGGCTTTCTAATAAAGCCAACATGTAGGGTGCAAAGGGGCCATAGTGAGCGCAAGCCTTTTTAAGTTTTTCAGGAAAATGCAGGCTTAATTTTTTGTAGACTCTGGGTTCCTGCCTGCCTAGGGCTGAACTCCTTATCCTCTGAGTCCTGATCTCCTTATTCCATTTCTCCGCTTCCTCCTCTTGATCCTCGTCTAAGTCTTTGACCTCAGCCTGGGCAGGCTTATCTATCTGACTGGTGGTGACTGGGAAGGCGAGCACAGGTTGATGGAGTGGCTTCGCCTTTGTATTAGACCACTGTAGGCCAGTTACTTTGACTCCATACCTAAGGCTAATGAACAGAGCTCAGAGTGAAGGGATCTTAATTCTTTTAAAGGTTGGATCTGTTTCTGTCTATGTTGGAAGGATGCTCACAAAGGAGCCAGTTTAGGCAAGGGAAGTGGGGAAAAAATATCTGGGGGGGGCATTTGTACCCTGAAGGGCCAGAGCACAAAAGGCAGGAGGGATATAGGAGGGGTTGGATGTGTAAGTCCTATAGGCTGTGGCAGGGTCTTGAGAGGTGCAGGGTATTCTGAATGGTAGCGAGCTGCTTCCTTCTCCAAGGTAGCCTCCTCTACAGGGGTCAATGAGTCTCCGGAATTTAAAACTGGATAAAGGCAGTTGGTAACCATTGGAGCCTTAATCATTAGGGTGGTATTTTGAGGGGGACCAGGAAGGTTCCCATGGTCCTGGGGAGCCTGAGAAGGGTCTATGTCTATACTAACTGATGGGCATGCCGAGGGGATACGAGAAGTATTTGCATAGCCTCTTCCCCAACCTCGACAAGTTTTAAGGTACCATTGTCAAAGGGTGAACTTTTAAGAATTTCATTAATTAAGTTCCAGTAAGAAAACGTGGGAACAGGCACATTTTCTGGGCCAAAGGATTCATAATAATCTTTTAAACAGTCTCCTACTCCAAGCCATCTTTTACCATCAATGATCCTTTCAAGAGGAAACCATGGACACTGCTCTCTTATGTATGAAAAACAAAATTAAGTCTTTTTTCTAAACACGCGCCCCCATGTCTGCAAGGACTCCTTGTAGCCTGACAAAAACAAATCATGTGACGAAACTGCTTGTCCCATAGTGGGTCAATCACCATGCGTCATCCCCACGCTCCTCCTGGATCTGTCTCTCGGTGGTGTCTTCTGCAGTTATTGCAAGCTCCGCTTGACCAAATCTTCCAGGAGGACGGGGTCCCCCTCAATCAAAAGCTCAAGCCCCAGTCGGTGGGCGCCAGATGTCCCAGCCGGCAGGACACATCAACGTGGGCAGCGAACCTAGATAGGGAGGAATGAAGGGACAAGAGACACGAGAGATGACAGCAAGACAGGAGTTCTGATCAAGCTGCAAACTTTTATTGTTCACACAGGGGTATTTGTATGCTGGATGTGGGAAATCTCTCTTATCGGCAGTTCCTAGATGTCTTCACAAGGTGAGATAACCTCAGGAAGTTTCAGAAAGACAGATGGCCGCAGGATGTCTCAGGGAGACAGATGGCTACAGGATGTCTCTCAGACAGGATGTCTCCTGGTGGCTGTTTCTTGTAAGTGTCAGGCTATTCTTTGAAGGAGAATAGAATTCCTTCTACCTCTGACAGTCAGGGATTCAGTATTTCAAATAGAAAATTGGAAAATGAATCCAATGTTTATGCAAATATGTGCTACCCAAAAGTCTTCCCACTCTCATTCAGAACAATGCCTTGACATTACCTTCACCCCAAGTAAGACACAATAAGAGAAGAAGAGTTAGAAAATCTGTGAATACACATCTGGAATGGAAAATTCTCAGTAGTTAACAACCTTGGAGGTGGTAGAGGTGTTTCGAAAAGTAAGGTACATGGTAAAAACTCCACAAACATGGAGCTCTGTTGGCCTAAATACTTCTTGAGAAACTGCCTCTGAGGTTGGGCACTTGAAATATATGTTGTTGTCAGGAGTTTTAACTTCCTTTGTAGTGAGATCATCAAATATGGGTCTGCATCTGTGTGACCTGGACCACATGGTTTCTTATTTTCCAATAAACATGAGGCAGCAGGGCTGAATTCTCTCTTTGTAGGTAATTTGTTGCCATTTGGGGGCAAAGTGTCTCCCAGTGTGGACTTTGAAGCCATTTGGTCTTCCTCTACTTTTCATGGTGTTTCTTGCAGCTGCATTGGGAGTTTAGTATTTGCTTCACGAAATACGAAGAGGTCAACTAGGACAGAGTGCTGGAGGGAGTTCTGTCACGTGTGTTGGTTAAGGGTCTGCAGGAGAGTGCACCAACCAGGCTTCTATCCCACATAGCTTGCCCCCTTGACAATAGCAATCTGATTCTAAACATTGCCCTGAAACCTCTCCGTATAACAAGATGCCTTTACATACAAGGGTATGGGGGCTGCACCATGTCAGTCACAAACCATTTGGAAGCCAATGGCAGATCCACATGACCCCATCACAGATGTTTTAACAAACACCTACACTCCACTGCTCTAGGCCGACTACTCATCGGGCTCCAAATTACTGGCATCTCTGTTCTACATGATTTTCATGAAACCCAGTCAATCAAGGTATTGTCTGGTACACTCATGATCATCTATAAGACATCCAAAGGTTCTCCACTGACACCTGTTCATGGGAATTTCAAAAATTTAATGGTATTTATCTAGCCTTTTTTCAAGGATGAAGTTTGAGGCACTGTGGGGTTTAATTCATTCAGGAACCATGAAATGGAGAGGAAGCTTATTTCAATAAAATCTCTGGAGAATTCTAACAGGCAATGATTCCCAACGACAGGCTAAAAGGTCACATTAAGCCAGGCATTTGAGGTCTACAATGTGTGATCCTTTTGTGCTTTGACTTGCAACTATGGCTGCCAATTCTTTAAAAATAAAATCATGTGATATCCTTCCTGAGATTCCCAGTGCTCTGTGGAAAGCCACCCTGGGCCTTGATCTCAGTTTCCAAGGGCGACTCTCATGCGTGGCCTCCTAAAATCCCAACACAATACATGGCAATACTTCTTTGAGGTCAGTTCCATAACTCAGTTTCTAAGGGGAATCACACCAGTGTTCAAGCCCAGGTGGACCCAGTCATCTCTTCCAACGGCCACAAAAATGACCACAATTAAAACCAAAACACTCCCACATGGCCCTCATCTTCTTCCATATAGACACTAATCATAACCTCAGGCTGTAGGTTTCCATGAGGGCCAAAGCCAAAGACAGTATCCAAAATAAGGTCCCTTTCCCCCATTTGCTTAAAGTCAGTGTGGCAGGGAGACCCTTCCTGTGAACCAGAAGTGATGAAAGAGGCCTGCCCTTAATACTGCTCTGATTCTCCATTTTGTGGCCTAATTACTGTGGGGTTTAGATTCCTTATGTTAATTGGGGTCATGAGAAAACCCAAGCACCTATGGCCTAGCCTCTGTAGTGATTTGAAGAACTCATTTGACCCAAAGGATCCCTATTCTCAAAGATGGAGGTCAGGAACCTTACAGAGGAAGGTGAGAGACTTCATCCACAATGACTGCTCTTATGGGTATTTTGGTTTTGGATGCACACATGGGATTTTTTTAGATCCATTAGGTGCTGAGAATCTAAGCCACAACCTCACACAGGGCCAAGAAGCTGATTCAGACACATCCCTTTCCAAAGCAATTAAGCAAAGAGCCAAAGGTGATGCCCATTCATTTCCATTTGAAAACTCTTCAGTCTTCACAAAGGGGTGGCCTGAGGCAAAGACTTTCCTGACATTAAAGGCAATAGTACAATAGGTAAGCAAAAGGCCCAAAGCAGGGTTTCTCCACTGAGACTTTCCTGATCACACTGATATCTGAGTTTTCTGAGATCCTCACCATTGCCTTCAGCTATCCAGTACATGGCCATGTCACAGAGCTTAAAGGTGGTACATATCTTGGACACAAAACCATGAGCCTATTCTGGAGTTTGGCCAAAATTCAGAAAGAAAATAGGATCTTAGGAAGATATTAGGAGTGGCCGATCCATATGGCAAGCCGTAGACCATTCATAAATAGGACAGGATGAACGCTGGTAAGATTTCTACTAGATAGGACATATGTATTGATGCGCTCTCTTTTCTAATGTCTACAACCACGGACACAGTGGGATACACAGACATAGAAACACTCGCCTTGTCAAAAGACTTACTAGAAACAATTCACACCAAACCAAACAAAACGACTTTCCTACCTATTCTCAGAACATGAGACAAAACCACAAACCCACACCCACACCCACACCCACACAGAACCCCAAGTAGGTCTGTGAAAATATGGAGTGTCCTTTGACTGGTGGGCCATAATATATTCCCCCATAATGGGCTGTTCTCTCTCAGATCTGGTCTCCGTGTCCAACTCTGTGAAGCTGTTAGGAGCCAGTGGTGAGCCACTACCTTCTTTCTCAGGAAAGGCCCCTCCTCAGACCTTCCTGGCATTAGGCAATCCTCACATCAGTAGGTACCAAGAAAGACTGTCTCTGTCCTTGGAAAATCCAAACAAGTTTGACCACTGGGACATGAACTGGGACTGGCTCTGGGTGCCTGACTTCCTGTATCCCAAGTTCAGAGAGTTCCATCACCAAGGAATTGAGGTGAGGTCACTTCCTTCAGGAAATAAATGAGGTCACTGCCTTGGCAACAACTTTTTCCTAAAAGTTGCTTCTAAGGGTCCCATGAGATGGAGGATGCACCTACTCGCTCTGACATTTTCACAAGTTAGAATGGTATATCAACCATAGGCACCCGGGAACAGCTCTCCACACAGGCCTGGTTTGGTCCATCTTCTCTACATTAAGATGAAAGAGGCTGATTCAGACACATCCCTTCATCCTGACCCGGTTGTTTACCATGGAAGTTGACTTTTCCTCCCTCAGGTCCTTCATAGCTGCCTACATCTTCTCCATGGATCATTTCTGCATGGACCTTCGAGGTTCTCAGCAGGTGGAAGTTTCCCCTACACTCCTGTATTGTAAGACCAACTCTGTCCCTGCTTTTCTGTAAAGTTAGATTGAGGGAACAGTGTATGGTTAGTGTAATAACAGGTTCGATTTGGGTTAGGAATCATTCTGCGCGATGAATAATGGTATTGGGAACCTGCGATATTCATTAAATTATATTGGTAAAATATATGTATGAAAACAGAAATCTAGGATTTGAAGCCCAGAAGGGCATTGGGCCCTTGATTGGGATACGTAGTGTTGAATTAGGTTCTGCACAGTTGTCTCAGATAAATCCATTTACAATGGCATAGGACCTTGTACATTGGATGATTGAATGAGGAAGAGAACATCCAGTCAAAAAGGGATAGTCGGTACGATTAGGTAGATAGTCGGTAGGTTTAGGAAGAAGAGTGAGTACAGGATTTGGACGGAAATTTCTTTTTTTTTTTTATTGGTTGTTCAAAACCCTACAAAGCTCTTGACATATCATATTTCATACATTAGCATACATTAGCTTCAAGTGAGTTATGAACTCCCTTTTTTGCCCCAAGTACAGATTGCAGAATCACATGGGTTACACATCCACATTTTTACATAATACCATAATAGTAACTGTTGTATTCTGCTACCTTTCCTATCCTCTACTATCCCCCCTCCCCTCCCCTCCCATCTTCTCTCTCTACTCCTTCTACTGTAATTCATTTCTCACCTTGCTTATTTTCCCATTCCACTTACAACCTCTTATATGTAATTTAGTATAACAATGAGGGTCTCCCTCCGTTTCCATGCAATTCCCCTTTTCTCTCCCTTTCCCTCCCACCTCATGTCTCTGTTTAATGTTAATCTTTTCTTCCTGCTCTTCCTCCCTGCTTTATTCTTAGTTGCTCTCATTATATCAAAGATGACATTTGGTATTTGTTTTTTAGGGATTGGCTAGCTTCACTAAGCATAATCTGCTCTAGTGCCATCCATTTCCCAGCAAATTCCAAGATTTTGTCATTTTTTAGTGCTGCGTAATACTCCATGGTGTATAGATGCCACAGTTTTTAATCCATTCATCCATTGAAGGGCATCTGGGTTGGTTCCACAATCTAGCTATTGTAAATTGTGCTGCTATGAACATCGATGTGGCAGTACCCCTGTAATACGCTCTTTTAAGGTCTTCAGGGAATAGTCCGAGAAGGGCAATAGCTGGGTCAAGTGGTGGTTCCATTCCCAGCTTTCCCAGGAATCTCCATACTGCTTTCCAAATTGGCCGCACCAATTTGCAGCCCCACCAGCAATGTACAAGAGAACCCTTTTCCCCACATCCTCGCCAGCACTTGTTGTTGTTTGACTTCATAATGGCTGCCAATCTTACTGGAGTGAGATGGTATCTTAGGGTGGTTTTGATTTGCATTTCTCTGACTGCTAGAGATGATGAGCATTTTTTCATGTACTTGTTGATTGATTGTATGTCCTCCTCGGAGAAGTTTCTGTTCAGGTCCTTGGCCCATTTGTTGATTGGGTTATTTGTTATCTTATTGTCTAATTTTTTAAGTTCTTTGTATATTCTGGATATTAGGGCTCTATCTGACGTGTGAGGAGTAAATATTTGTTCCCATGATGTAGGCTCCCTATTTACTTCTCTTATTGTTTCTTTTGCTGTGAAAAAACTTATTAGTTTAAGTAAGTCCCATTTGTTGATTCTTGCTATTAACTCCTGTGCTATGGGTGTCCTATTAAGGAATTTGGAGCCCGACCCCACTATATGTAGATCGTAGCCAACTTTTTCTTCTATCAGACGCAGAGTCTCTGATTTGATATCAAGGTCTTTGATCCATTTTGAGTTAACTTTTGTGCATGGTGAGAGGAGGGGGTTCAGTTTCATTTTGTTGCATATGGATTTCCAGTTTTCCCAACACCATTTGTTGAAGATGCTATCCTTCCTCCATTGCATGCTTTTAGCCCCTTTATCAAATATAAGATAGTTGTAACTTTGTGGATTGGTCTCTGTGTCCTCTATTCTGTACCATTGGTCCAGCCGACTGTTTTGGTACCACTACCATGCTGTCTTTGTTACTATTGCTCTGTAATATAGTTTGAAATCCGGTATCGCTATACCGCCTGATTCGCACTTTCTGCTTAGAATTGCTTTTGCTATTCTGGGTCTTTTATTTTTCCATATGAATTCCATGATTGCTTTATCTATTTCTACAAGCAATGCCTTTGGGATTTTGATTGGCATTGCATTAAACCTATATAGAACTTTTGGTAATATCGCCATTTTGATGATGTTAGTTCTGCCTATCCATGAACAGGGTATATTTTTCCATCTTCTAAGATCTTCTTCTACTTCTCTCTTTAGGGTTCTGTAGTTTTCATTGTATAAATCTTTCACTTCTTTTGTTAGGTTGATTCCCAAGTATTTTATTTTTTTTGAGGATATTGTGAATGGAGTGGTTTTCCTCATTTCCATTTCAGAAGTTTTGTTGCTGATATACAAGAATGCCTTTGATTTATGCGTGTTGATTTTATATCCTGCTACTTTGCTGAATTCATTTATTAGTTCTAGTAGTTTTTTTGTAGACCCTTTTTGGTCTTCTATGTATAAAATCATGTCATCCACAAATAATGATAATTTAAGTTCTTCTTTTCCAATTTTTATGCCTTTAATTTCTTTCGTCTGTCTAATTGCTCTGGCCAGTGTTTCGAGAACTATATTGAATAGAAGTGGTGATAGAGGGCATCCCTGTCTTGTTCCAGATTTTAGAGGGAATGCCTTCAATTTTTCACCATTCATAATGATGCTAGCCTGAGGCTTAGCATAGATAGCTTTTACAATGTCAAGGTAATTTCCTGTTATCCCTAGTTTTTCTAATGTTTCGAACATCAAGGGATGCTGTACTTGTCGAATGCTTTTTCTGCATCTATCGAGATGATCATATGGTTCTTTAAGTCTATTGATGTGGTGAATAACATTTATTGATTTCCGTATATTGAACCATCCTTGCATCCCAGGGATGAATCCTACTTGATCATGGAGCACAATTTTTTTGATGTGCCTTTGTATCCGATTCGCCAGAATTTTATTGAGGATTTTTGCATCTAGGTTCATCAGGGTTATTGTTCTGAAGTTTTCTTTCTTTGATGTGTCTTTGTCTGGTTTCGGAATCAACGTGATGTTGGCCTCATAGAATGAATTTGGAAGAGCTCCCTCTTTTTCTATTTTCTGAAATAACTTGAAAAGTATTGGTATTAATTCTTCTTTAAAAGTTTTGTAAAACTCCGCTGTATACCCATTCGGTCCTGGGCTTTTCTTGGTGGGTAGTCTCTTGATTGCTTCTTCAATTTCATCCATTGGTATTGGTCTGTTCAAATTGTGTGTATCCTCCTGACTCAGTCTGGGCAAATCATATGTCTTAAGAAATTTATCCATGTCTTCACTATCTTCTATTTTATTGGAATATAGGTTTTCAAAATAATTCCTAATTGTCTTCTGAATTTCTGTAGCATCTGTTGTGATATTGCCTTTTTCATCCTGTATGTTAGTAATTTGAGTTCGCTATCCTCTTCGTTAGTATGGCTAAGGGTCTGTCAATCTTGTTTATTTTTTCGAAGAACCAACTTTTAGTTTTGTTGATTTTTTCAATAGTTTCTTTTGTTTCAATTTTGTTGATTTCCGCTCTGATTTTAATTATTTCTTGCCTTCTGCTGCATTTGCTGTTGTTTTGTTCATCCTTTTCTAGGGCTTTGAGATGAAGTGTGAGCTCATTTATTTGTTGGTTTTTCCTTTTTTTGAGGAATGACCTCCAGGCGATGATGGTTAGGTTAATAACAGGTTCGATTTCGGTTAGGAATCATTCTGCACGATGAATAATGGTATTGGGAACATGCGATATTTATTAAATTATATTGGTAAAATATATGTATGAAAACAGAAATCTAGGATTTGAAGCCCAGAAGGGCATTAGGCCCTTGATTGGGATACGTAGTGTTGAATTAGGTTATGCACAGATGTCTCAGATAAATCCATTTACAATGGCATAGGACCTTGTACATTGGATGATTGAATGAGGAAGAGAACATCCAGTCAAAAAGGGATAGTCGGTACGATTAGGTAGATAGTCGGTAGGTTTAGGAAGAAGAGTGAGTACAGGATTTGGACGAAAATTTCTTTAGCAATAGGGTTTCAGTTAGAGAGTGAATGTAAATGTCAGCACATATGAAAATTCAGTCAGAATGATGAACTTTGAAAAATATGTAGAAAAGCAGATAATAATAGAGACTTTACAAAATCAGGCAAAGTATAAAGTGAGTGATAGGATTAGACATTTTGAACACTGTTGAGTTTGAATATATAATCTTAAGAAGAAACAAATATGCAGTGACCATTAGGATTGACATTTGAGAGCATTAGGAAACCTGGACATGGATGCTTTTAGTAATCCATGTTCACTTTCATTTTAGGCTTTGGTACAATCATAAGTGTGACCTTTGCATTTTTTGTCCAGAATATTACTGTCATAGAATGTATATGTGGATCAGATGACATGAGCATTTCTTCAAGCATTTCTGGAAGTAATGTTTTCAAGACCTATAAATTACTATTGGGGGTAAAAGAGGTGTACCCTGTGTCCATGAATATAGACATAATGCATGAATAGACCACATTTTGAATAAATAATTTAACTGTTCCCACTTTAAATAATGGATTGAATTAATATATGAAATATTATAAGAAATCTTGTATTGATATAATATCATTCATTCCAACCAGTAATACATCTATATGTAATATTAGGGTTATGATTATCATGAAAGGTGTGTGAGTATTGCTTCAAAAGTGATCATAGAAATCTAAATTAATGTGTTTGGAAAGAAGTCTCATAAAAAGACCAGTCAAGAAACATGGAGGAATACATGTGATCTGAAGAAGAAAATGATTGAAAGTGAAACAAATGCCTATAAACTTGCGAACTTGTGGATGAAATATATATCCCATGATGTGAATAAATTGAAGAAATAGTAATGTACCAATGTTGAATAAAATGAACATCCAAATACACATCATGTCCCATAGGAATCTACTTGCGTTGATGTTAAACTAGGTCAGTTACTGTAGAAATATTAGGATTTGTATGCACCATTCACTAAAGTTAGTTTTCAGTACTAAGAAACAAATATGTATATCAGGAGAATGAATATTTTGAGAAAACTCTTGAGAAAATTTGATTATAAATCCACATACTTGAATATGAATGAGTTAAGGGAGTGTATAATAAGACACATATTTCATATTTTGAAAAATCTGGAGAATATATATATATATATATATATATATATATATATATATATATATACACACACACACACAAACACACACAGACATTAAAAATAGCATAATATATGCTATATGAAATTCACCATGAAATTTATATCATCCAGAGATCCAAAAATATTTATTTTATTTAACATGGATTTATGTATAATGTTGTTCAACTAGGAAGCTCACGCATAGGTTGAATTTTCAGTTCTAAAGCGTTTAGGAGGAGTGATCTCTTAAAATTTGTATCTGCCAAGTCAGCCACTTCACAAAAATGTACGTGTGGTATCAGGTAAGATTCTATAATTTCATGTAAAAATACACGTGCTGAATAGACTACAGAGACAGGGAAACAGGAATTCACATATTTGTTAACTTTAAAACACATGGAGAAATATTTTAACAAATAATTGACTAGATTTATAACTCCTACCCTAAATAATGCAAAAGGCAATTCCACTATACACCATGCCTTCTCTGAACTGCTTGTATTTCTATTTATTTTGGTTTATTTTTCTCCACCTTATTAGGATTAGTTGTCAGAGTCTAGTAGGGTAAGTGTTAGTGTGAGGTATTCAGTATTTTGAAAGGAAAATTGGAAAATGAATCCAATGTGTATGTAAATATGTGGTACACAAAAATCTTCCCACTCTCATCCAGAACAATGCCTTGACATTACAATCGCGCAGAGTAAGACACAATTAGAAGAGAAGAGTTAGAAATTCTGTGAATAAATATCTGGAATGGAATATGCTCAGAAGTTCACAACCTTGGAGGAGGTAGAGGAGATTCCAAAAGTAAGGGACAGTGTAATCATTCCAAAAACATGGAGCTCTGCTGGCGTAAAGACTTCTTGAGAAACTGCCTCTGAGGGTGGGCACTTGAAATATATGTTGTTGTCGGGAGCTTCAGCTTCGTTTGTAGTGAGACCATCAAATCAGCGTCTTCATCTATGTGACCTGGAGGACATGGTTTCTTATTTTCCCTGAACATGAGTCAGCAGTGCTGAATACTCTCTTTGTAGGTAAACTGTGGACACGAGGGGCTAAGTGTATCCACAGGGGTCTGTGAAGCTATTTGGTCATTCTCCACTTTTCGTGGTGTTTCTTGCTGCTGCACTGGGATTTTGGTATTTGCTTCACGAAATACAAAGAATTCAACTGTTTCTCTGTGCGTGAGGGGGTTCTATCACGTGTGGTGGGTCAGGATCTGCAGGAGAATGCACCTAACAGGCTTATATCCCACATAGTTGCCCCCTTGACCATAGCAACCTGATTCTAAATATTTCCCTAAAACCTCTGCATATAACAAGATGCCTTTACATTGAAGGGACTGCTGGCTGCACCACATCAGTCACAAGCCATTTGGAAGCCAAAGGCAGATCCACATGACCACACCGCAGATGTTTTATCACACACCTGCCCACCAATGCTCTAGGCCCACTCCTCAGCAGGCTCCAACTTCCTGGCATCACTGTTCTGCACAATTTTTATGAAAACCAGTCAATCAAGGCACTGACTGCTATTCTTATGATCGGCCACAGGATATCCAAAGAATCTCCAGTGCCAACTTGTCATAGGAATTTTAAAAATTTCATGATATATTGACCTAGCCATTTTTCAAGGATGAAGTTGGAGGCATTCTGGAACTATTAAATGGTGAGGAAGCTCATTTCAATGAAATATCTGGAGATCTCTCACAGGAAAGACTTCCCAAAGAGTGGCCAAAAGGTCACATGAATCCAGGAACATTGAGGTCTACAATGTGAGGTCCATGTGTGTTTTGACTCTCAACAATGGTTGCCAAGTTTTTCAAACAAAATCATGTGATATCCTGGCTGAGATTTCCAGTGCTCTGTGAATAACTACCCTGGGCCTAGATCTCAGTTTCCAAGGGCGACTCTCATGCGTGGACTCCTAAAATTCCAACACTATTCATGGCAATACTTCTCTGAGTTCAGTACGAGAACTCAGTCTTTATGCAGAATCCCACCAAAGTTCAAGCCAAGGTGGACCATGTAATCTCTACTAACCGCCACAAAAATGACTACAATTAAAACCAAAACACTCCCACATGGCCCTCATTTTCTTCCATACAGACACTCATCATAACCTCTGGCTGGAGGTTTCCGTGAGGGGTGCAGCCCAAGACAGTGTCCAAAATAAGCTTCCTTGCCCCTCATTTGCCTAAAGTCAGGGTGGCCTGGACACCCTTCCTGTGAACTAAGAGTGATCAAATAGGCCTGCCGTTTATTTTGCTCTGCTTCTTAAATTTGAGGCCTACTGATGGTGGGATTTAGATTCTTCATGTGAATTGGAGTCATGAGAAAACCAAATCACCTATGGGCTAGAATCTGCAGGGCTTTGAAGAACTTATTTGACCCAAAGGAGGCCTATTCTCACTTAATGGAGGTCAGGAACCTTACCACAGAAGGAGAGAGACTTCATCCACAATGATTGCTCTTTTGGACATTTTGCTTTTGGATGCATACATGGGATCTCTCTTTAGATCCATCAGGTGCAGAGAATCTAAGCCACAGAATTACACAAGGCCAAGAGGCTGATTAAGACATATCCCTTTCCAAAGCAATTAAGCAAAGAGCCACAGTTGATGCCCCTTCATTTGCAGTTGAAAACTTTTCTTCAGGCTTCAAAAAGGGTGGCCTGAGGCAAAGACTTTCCTGACATTCAGGGCAACAGAACATTAGGTAAGAAAAAGGCCCAAAGCATGGTTTCTCCACTGAGTCTTTACTGGTCACACTGATATCTGAGTTTTCTGAGATGCTCGCCATGCCCTTCATTTAACCAATTCATGGCCGTGTCACAGAGCTTGGAGGTGGTACATATCTTGGACACAAAACCATGAGCCTATTCTGGAGAGTGGCCAGAATTCAGGAAGCAAACAGTAACTTAGGAAGATAGCAGGTGTTGCCGATCCATAAGGCAAGCCGCAGTCCATTCATAAATTGGGAAGGATGAATGCTGGGAAGCTTTCTACTAGACAAGACTCATCCATTGATGCATTCTCTTTGCTAATGTCTACAACCACTGACACAGTGAGATACACAGACATAGAAACACTCGCCTTTTCATACGACTTTCTGGAAACACTTTACTCCAAACCAAACAAACCGCCTTTCAGACATATTCTCAGAGCATGAGAAAAAAACCACAAACCCACACCCCCAGCCAGATAAGCACCTCCTTCCTCCAAGTAGGTTTGTGACTATCCGGAGTGTCCTCTGACTGATAGGCCATACTATGTTCCCCCGAAATGGCCTCTCCTATCTCACATCTGGTGTCCATGGCCAATTCTGTGAAGTTGTCAGGAGCCAGCAGTTAGCCACTGCCTTGTTTCTCAGGAAAGGCCCCTCTTAAGAGCTTTCCTGTCATTTGTCCATTCTCACATCAGTAGATACCAAGAAAGACTGACTCTGTCCTTGTTATATCAAACAAGTGAGACCACTAGGTCTGGGACTGAGACAGGCTCTAGGTGCCTGGCTTCCTGGATCCCAAGTTCAGAAAGTGCCATGAACAAAAAAGTGAGGTGAGCTAACTTCTTTCAGGAACTGAATGAGGTTAC
The DNA here is from genome assembly GCF_048772815.1 of Callospermophilus lateralis. NCBI lineage: Eukaryota > Metazoa > Chordata > Mammalia > Rodentia > Sciuridae > Callospermophilus > Callospermophilus lateralis. Next base: position 620,147 of record NW_027515326.1, read on the forward strand.
TGCCTTGGCAACCAGTTTGTCCTAACACATGCATCCAAGTGTCCCATGACATGTAGGCTGACCGTATTTCTGTGACACTTTCACAAGTTAGAATGGTATATCAACCATAGGCACCTGGGAACAGCTCTCCACACAGGCCTCATTTGGTCCATCTTCTCTAGATTAAGAAGAGAGAGGCTGATTCAGACAAAAGCCTTCATCCTGACCAGGTTGTTTGGCATGGAAGATGACTTTTGATCTCTCAGGACCTTCATACCTGCCTACATCTTCTCCAGGGATCAATTCTGCATGGACCTTTGAGGTTCTCAGCAGGTGGACAATCCCCTACTTTCCTGTATTGTAAGACCCACTCTGTCCCTGCTCTTTTGTAAATGTAGATTGAGGGAACAGTTTATGGTTAGGGTTAATTGCATGTTTGTTTTGGGTTAGGAATCATTTTGCTGGATGAATAATGGTATTGGGAATCTGTGATATATATAAGAACATAGAGTAGAAAAATATGTATGAAAACAGAAATGTAGTGAGATTTAAAGTCCATATTGGCATTGGGCCTTTGATTTGGATACTTAGCTTTGAATTACGTTCTGCAGTGATGTCTCAGATAAATTGATTATCAATGACATAGGACCTTGTACCTTGGATGATAGATTGTAGAAAAGAACATCCACTCAAACAGGGATAGTCCATAGGATTAGGAAGATAGTCGGTAGGTTTGGCAAGAAGTTTGAGTACAGGATATGGACCAAAAGTTCTTTATCAATAGGGTTTCGGTAATAGAATGAATGTCAATGTCAGCACATGTGAAGAGTCAGTCACATAGGTAAACTGGGGAAAATATGTAGGAAAGGAAACATCAATAGAGACAGTAGGAAATCAGGCAAAGTATAAAGTGAGTGATAGGATTAGACATTTTAACAGGGTTGATGTTGACTATATAATCTTCGAAGAAACAAATATGTAGTCACCAATAGGATGGACATTTGAGAGAATTAGGCAACCTAGACATCAATGTTTTTAGTAATCCATGCTCCCATTCAATTTAGGCTTTTATACAAACATATGTGTGATCTTTGCATTTTGTATCCAAAATAGTACTGTGATTAAATGTATACGTAGATCAGGTGACATAAGTATTTTTTCCACCATTTCAGGGAGCAATATTTTGAAGATGTATAAATTAGTATTGCGGGTACAAAGAGGTGTACCCTGTGTCTATGAATATAGAGATAATGCATGAATAGATGATACTGTGAATAAATAATATAACTGATTCCACTTTAAATAATGAATTAAATTGATATCTTAAAATATATAAGAAATCTTATATTGATACACAGTCATTCATTCCTATCAGTTATACATCTAATGGTAATATGAGGGTTATGGTTTGTCATTAAGGGTGTGTGAGTTTTGCTTCAAAAGTAATTATGGAAATCGAACATAATGTGTTTGTAAAGAAGTCTCATGAAGAGACTAGTCAAGAAACATGGAGGAATACATGTGTTCTGAAGCAGGAAGTAATTGAAAGTGAAACAAATTGATATAAATTAGCGAACTTGTGGATGAAATATATATCCCATGATGTGCATAAACTGAAGAAATAGTAATGTACCAGTGTTGAATACAAATGAACGTCAAAATACATATCATGTCCCATAGGAATCTACTTGCATTGATGTTAAACTTGGTCAGTAACTGTAGAAATATTAGGATTTGTATGCATCATTCACTGAAGTTAGTTTTCAGTACTAGGAAACAAATATGTATTTCAGGTGGATGAATATTTCTGAGAATAATCTTGTGAAAAGTTGATAATAAATCCACATACATGAACATGAATAAATTTTGGGAGTGTATAATAAGACACATAAATTTCATATTTTCAAAAATCTGGAGAGTGTGTATATATATATATATATATATAGATATAGATATAGATATAGATATAGATATAGATAGATATATATATAGATACATATATATACATATGCCTATATATATACACACACACACACTCACACAGACATTAAAAAGTAGCAATATATATGCCAATCGAAATTTATTATGAAATATATGTAATCCACACATCCCAAAATATACTTTTTACTGAACATGGATTTATATATAATTTTGTTCACCTAGAAAGGTCACCAATAGTTTGAATTTTCAGTTCCAACAGCATTAAGAGGAGTGATCTCTTCTCACAATTTGCATCTGCCAAGTCAGCAACCTCTCAAGTATATACATGTGATACCAGGTAGGATTCTATATGTGCATATAAAAACACATGTGCTGAATAGGCCACAGAGAAAGGGAGAGAGGAATTCACATATTTGTTAACTTTAAAAACACATGGAGAACTGTTTTAATTAAAAATTGAGTAGATTTATAATTCCTACCCTATATAATGCAAAAGGCAAGTCCAATTATACAACATGACTCCTCTGAACTGCTTGTATTTCTATTCTGTTTTGGTTATTATTCTCCATCATGTTAGGATTAGTAGTCAGAGTCTAGTGGGGTATGTGTTAGTGTCCAAAATAAGCTCTCTTACCCCTCATTTGCCTAAAGTCATGGGGGCCTGGACACCCTGCATTTGAACCAGGAGTGATAAAATAGGACTGCAGTTAATACTGCTCTGCTTCTCCATTTTGAAGCCTACTTCCTGTCAGGTATAGATTCTTTATGTGATTTGGAATAATGAGAAAACCCAAGCACTTCTTTAGGGCTTTGAAGATTTCATTTGAACCAAATGATCCCTATTCTCACTTGATGTAGGTCAGGAACATAACAAAGGAAGGCAAGACACTTCATCCACCATAACTGATCTTTTTGCCATTTTGGTTTGGATGCACACATGGGATCTTTCTTTAGATCCATCAGGTGCTGAGAATCTAAGCCACAACCTCACACAGGTCCAAGAGGCTGATTAAGACACATCCATTTCCAAAGAAACTAAGCAAAGAGCCACAGGTGATGACCATTCATTTTCATTTGAAAACTGTTTTCTTCAGGCTTCACAAAGGGGTGGCCTGAGGCAAAGACCTTCCTGACATTCAGGGCAACAGAAACATAGGTAAGAGAATGGCCCAAAGCAGGGTTTCTCCACTGAGAATTTCCTGGTCACACTGATATCTGAGTTTTCTGAGATGCTTGCCATTCCTTACCGCTATCCAGTATATGGCCATGTAACAGAGCTTGGAGGTGGTACATATCTTGGACACAAAACCATGAGCCTATTCTGCAGAGTTGCCAGGATTCAGGAAGAAAACAGGAACTTAGGAAGATAGTAGGTGTTGTCCCTCCATAAGGCAAGCTGCAGTTCATTCATAAATTGGGCAGGATGAATGCTGGGAAGCTTTCTACGAGACAGGACATATCCATTGATGCATTCTCTTTTCTAATGTCTACAACCACGGACACAGTGGGATACACAGGCATAGAATCACTCACCTTGTCAAAAGACTTACTAGAAACAGTAAATTCCAAACAAAACAAACTGTCTTTCCTACCTATTCTCAGAACATGAGACAAAACCACAAACTGACACTCACACTCACAAAGGCATCTCCTTCCCGCAAGTAGGTCTCTGACTATCTGGAGTGTCCTCTGTCTGTTGGGCCGTATTATGTTCCAATGAAATGTCCTGTCCTGTCTCAGATCTGTCTCCTTTGCAAACTCTGTGAAGTTCTCAGGAGCCAGCGGTTAGCCACTACCTGCTTTCTCAGGAAAGGCCCCTCTTCAGATCTGTCCTGGCATTTGGCAATCCTCACATCAGTAGATACCAAGAAATACTGACTCTGTCCTTGGTACATCCAAACAAGTGAGCCCACTGGGATTGGGACTGGGACTGGCTCTGGCAGCCTGGCATCTTGGATCTCAAGTTCAGAGAGTTACATCACCAAGGAAGTGAGGTAGGTCACTTTCTTCAGGAAATGTATGAGGTCACTACCTTGGCAATCACTTTGTTTTAACATTTGCTTCCAAGGGTCCCATGAGATAGAGGCTGCCCCTACTTTCGGTGACAATTTCACAAGATAGAATGGTATAACAAACATAGGCGCCTGGGAACATCTCCCCACACAGGACTGGTTTAGTCCATCTTCTCTACATTTAGATAGAGAGACTGATTCAGACACATCCCTTCATCCTGACAAGGGGGTTTGCCATGCAAGATGACTTTTGCTCTCTCAACTCCTTCATAGCTGCCTACGTCTTCTCCAGGGATCATTTCTGCATGGACCTTTGAGGATCTCAGCAGGTTTAAGAACCCCTACATTCCTGTATTGTAAAAGCAACTCTGTCCCTGCTCTTCTGTAAAGTTTGATTCAGGGAAGAGTGTATGCTTACGGTTAATAAAAGTTCAATTTGGGTTAAGAAACATTCTACGGCATGAATAATGGTATTGGGAACCTGTAATATTTACAAGAATGTAAAAGTGAAATATAAGAATGAAAACAGAAATCTAGGTAAGATTTGAAGCCCAGAAGGGCATTGGGCCCTTGATTGGGATACTTAGCTTTGAATTATGTTCTGCAGAAATGTCTCAGATAAATCAATGTTCAATGGCATAGGACTTTGTACCTTGAATGATGGAATGTCAAAGAGAACTTCCAGTCAAAAAGGGATAGTCGGTATTATTAGAAAGATAGTCTGTAGGTTTAGAACTAAGAGTGAGTATAGGATTTGGACCAAAAGTTCTTTTGCAATAGGGTTTCTGGTAGAGATTGAATGTAAATGTGAGCACATGTGAAGAGTCAGTCACAATGATAATCTGGGGAAAATATGTAGGAAAGCAGATATCAATAGAGACATTAGGAAATCAGGCAAATGAAAAAGTGAGTGATAAGATTAGACATTTTCAACGGGCTTGAGGTTGAATATATAATCTTAGGAAGAAACAAATATGTAGTCAAGAATAGGATTCACATTTGAGAGCATTAGGCAAACTGGACATGGAAGTTTTTAGTAATCCATGTTCACTTTCCATTTAGGTTTGGTAAAATCATAAGTGTCACCTTTGCGTTTTGTGTCCAGAATATTACTGTGATAAAATGTGTATGTAAATCAGGTGACATGTGCATTTCTTCCACCATTTCTGGGAGCAATATTTTGAAGACGTATAAATTAGTATTGGGGGTACAAAGAGGTGTATCCTGTGTCTATGAATATAGAGATAATGCATGAAAAGACCATACTGTGAATAAATAATATAACTGGTTCCACTTTAAATAATGGATTTAATTGATATCTGAAACTAAGTAAGAAATCTTATATTGATATACAATCATTCATTCCAGCTAGTTGTACATCTAATGGTAATATTAGGGTTTGGTTTATCATGACGGGTGTGTGAGTTTTGCTTCAAATGTGATAATGGAAATCGAAAATAATGAGTTTGGAAAGAAGTCTCATGAAAAGAGCAGTCAAGAAACATAGAGAAATACATGTGTTCTGAAGCAGGAAGTGACTGAAAGTGAAACAAATGCGTATTTATTAGCGAACTTGTGGATGAAATATATATCCTATGATGTGCATAAACTGAAGAAATAGTAATGTTCCAGTGTTGAATAAAAATGAATGTCAAAATACACATCATGTCCCATAGGAATCTACTAGCCTTGATATTAAACTGGGTCAGTTACTATAGAAATATTAGATTTTTTTTTTTGGTGTTATAATAGAATTTATTTTACCACTAGCATGCCACAGAATGTTGAGGAAAGAGCAATGGATTTTTAGTTATCGCACTAATAATCTAACATTTAATGACTCTTTTGGATAGTCTAGAAATTACATAAGGCTATGTAACATAATTTTTTTAATTTAACATTCATAAAAGCTTGGAGTTTTGGTAATATTTCTACTTTTTTATTTTTAATTTTTTCAGTTGTGATTGACCTTCATTTTGTTTATTTGTATGTGGTGCTTAGAATAGAACCCAGTGTCCCACACATGCTAGAAAAGCATGTTACCACTGAACCACAAACCCAGCCCCTCCACTTTTATCTTTACATCGAACATGCCTCTCCCTCATCTTTACTCACTTTCTTCCTCATTTTTCCCCTTCTCTCTCTTGCTTTTTCGTTTTCCTTTCATATCTGTTTTTCTCTCATGTCATTACAAACAGTAGTATGCTATGAAATTTAAATTTAAGACTGTTTTTTATAGTCATTGTTCTTTTCTTGAGAAAATTTAATAATTATAATCACCTGATAGATATATTAAAATAAATTTTTATACATATGTATCTATATTCATGCATATGCATTACATATTATATATATACATACATATACATTTAAAAGTACTTTGATTAGCCTGTTAAAAATAATATAGACCAAAACTTTCTTAATTCTCAAGCCTTCCAGAATTAACATCTTACAGTGAAAATCAAATAAACATATTTAAATAAACAGGTATCATTCTTTTTATCAATACTGATAATTTAAAGTTTTATATCACATTAAGCTATAATACGGCATATTAAATCTTATGAATTAAAAAAAGTTTTTTGAATAACCTATTATTTAAGGACCATATGCACTGACATTTTAAAGGCTTTCTTGTGATTTCAATTTCTATCAATTGTGTATTAATTGCCAAATGCTTATTTTAGTACTTTTCATATTCATAATTGATATAAAGTCAATTGTTTAATTCTTCTTGTAAGTAATTACTTATTACAGTAGGGACATTATTAATAATTCTAAATCTGTATAAGAAAATAGTACAAAGATATTTTCATGCAAAATTAAGAATAATTGTGTGCTCTAAATGTCTGATTGTTGATACATATAACAAAGAGCTTTTGATGAGTCTCTTCCCCAGTAAAACATAAAATGCAAAGATATTGTTGGGTATATATGTGCAAATAAAGATAAAGAAAATACACATTATCAGCTAGAAACTATTAAATAAAAGGTGAAAACAACAATCCAACACATTGTACGAATTTGTCAGATGAGGTAGTATTCTGGAAGAATAGCCTAAGACTAGACCTGGTCCATGACAAAATATTCACGAAAAAAAAGAAATATGAAAAATATAGAAAATGCTATGAATTTTTCATGAAGGTAGGTGAATTATCCTTTAATCTCAATTTATGTGCATTTTCAAAAGCCAATTTCCTGGTAAAATAAATTTGTGATAGTTACAACTAAACGAAACAAAGTTTCTGCTTAGCAAAATGAATGCATCTCAACCCATTTTTAGCTGATTTCTTCCCACTCAATTTTAAACCGTTATTTATTTATTTATTTCTATTGGTTGTTCCAAACATTACAAAGCTCATGATATATCATCTTTGATACATTTGACTCAAATGGGTTATGAACTCCCATTTTTTCCACAAATATGAATTTCAGAATCACATTGGTTACACATTCACATTTTTGAATAATAGCATATTAGTGACTGTTGTGTTCTGCGACCTTTCCTATCCCCCACTATCCCCCCTCCCCTCCCCTCCCATCTTCCCTCTCTACCTCATCTGCTATTGTTCAATTCTCTCCATTGTTTCCCCCCAATTTCCCCTCAAATCCTCTTATATGTAATTTTGTGTAACATTGAGGGTCTCCTACTATTTCCATATGCTTTCCCTTCTCTCTCCCTTTTTCTCCCCCAACTCGTCTTTGTTTAATGATAAACTTTTCCTCATGCTCTTCCTCGATGTTCTGTTCTTAGTTGCTCTTTTAATATCAAAGAAGACATTTGGCATTTGTTTTTTTAAGGATTGGCTAGCTTCGCCTAGCATAATCTGCTCTAATGCCATCCATTTCCATGCAAATTCTATGATTTTGTCATTTTTTAATGAAGAGTAATACTCCATTTTGTATAAAAGCCACATTTTTTTATCCATTCATTTATTGAAGGGCATCTAGGTTGGTTCCACAGTCTAGCTATTGTGAATTGTGCAGCTATGATCATTGATGTGGCAGTATCTCTACAGTACGCTCTTTTAAGATCCTCAGGAAATAGTCCGAGAAGGGTGATAGCTGGGTCAAATGGTGGATCCATTCCCAGCTTTCCCAGGTATCACCATAGTACTTTCCAAATTGGCCTCACCAATTTGCAGTCCCACCAGCAGTGTACAAGTGTACCCTTTTCCCCACATTCTCACCAACACTTATTTTGTTTGACTTCATAATGGCTGCCGATCTTACTGGAGTGAGATGGTATCATAGGGTGGTTTTGATTTGCATTTCTCTGACTGCTAGAGATAGTGAGCATTTTTTCATGTACTTGTTCATTGATTGAATGTCCTCCTCTGTGAAGTGTCTGTTCAGGTCCTTGGCCCATTTGTTGATTGGGTTATTTGTTATCTTATTGTTTAATTTTTTTGAGTTCTTTGTATATTCTGGATATTAGGGCTCTATCTGAAGTGTGAGGGGTAAAAATTTGTTCCCAGGATGTAGGCTCTCTATTTACCTCTCTTATTGTTTCTCTTGCTGAGAAAAAAAAAATTAGTTTAAGTGAGTCCCATTTGTTTATTCTTGTTATTAACTCTTTGGCTATGGGCATCCTATTAAAGAATGTGGAGCCCGACCCCACAGTATGTAGATCGTAGCCAACTTTTTCTTCTATTAGACGCAGTGTCTCTGATTTGATATCTAGCTCCTGGATCCATTTTGAGTTAACTTTTGTGCATGGTGAGAGAAAGGGATTCAGTTTCATTTTGTTGCATATGGATTTCCAATTTTCCCAGCACCATTTGTTGAAGATGCTATCTTTCCTCCATTGCATGTTTTTAGCCCCTTTATCAAATATAAGAAAGTTGTAATTTTGTGGATTGGTTTCTGTGTCCTCTATTCTATACCATTGGTCCAGCTGCCTGTTTTGGTACCAGTACCACGATGTTTTTATTACTATTGCTTTGTAGTACAGTTTGAACTCTTGTATCGCTATACCTCCAGATTCACACTTCCTGCTTAGAATTGCTTTTGGTATTCAGGGTCTTTTGTTTTTCCCATATGAATTTCATGATTGCTTTATCATTTCTACAATAAATGCCATTGGGATTTTTATTGGCACCGATTTAAACCTGTAGAGAACTTTGGGTAATATCAACATTTTGATGATGTTAGTTCTGCCTATCCATGAACAAAGTACATTTTTCCATCTTCTAAGATCTTTTTCTATCTCTCTTTTTAGGGTTCTGTAGTTTTCATTATATAAATCTTTCACCTCTTTCGTTAGGATGATTCCCAAGTATCTTATATTCTTTGTGGATATAGTGAATGGAGTGGTTTTCCTCATTTCCATTTCAGAAGTTTTTCTGCTGATATACAGGAATGCCTTTGATTAATGCGTGTTGACTTTATATCTTGCCACTTTGCTGAATTCATTTATTAACTCTAGCAGTTGTTTGTAGACCCTTTTGAGTCTGTTAAATATATTATCATGTCATCTGCAAATAGCGATAATTTAAGTTCTTCTTTTCCTATTTTCATGTCTTTAATTTCTTTTGTCTGTCTAATTGCTCTGGCTAGTATTTCAAGAACTAAATCGAATAGAAGTGGTGATAGAGGGCATCCCTGTCTTGTTCCAGATTTTAGAGGGAATGCCTTCAGTTTTTCTCCATTTACGATGATGCTAGCCTGAGGTTTAGCATATATAGCTTTTACAATGTTGAGGTAAGTTCCTGTTATCCCTAGTTTTTCTAGTGTTTTGAACATAAAGGGAGGCTGAACTTTGTCGAATGTTTTTTCTGCATCTATCAAGATGATCATATGGTTCTTGTCTTTAAGTCTATTGATGTGGTGAATAGCATTTATGGATTTCCGTATATTGAACTAGCCTTGCATCCCTGGGATGAATCCTACTTGATCATGGTGCACAATTTTTTGATATGCTTTTGTATTACATTCACCAGGATTTTATTGAGAATTTTTGCATCCTAGTTTATTAGAGATATTGGTCTGTAGTTTTCTTTCTTTGAAGTGTTTTTGTCTGGTTTCGGGATCAGGGTGATTTTGGCCTCATAGAATGAATTTGAAAGAGCACCTTCATTTTCTATTTCTTGAAATAGCTTGAAAAGTATTGGTATTAATTCTTCTTTTAAGGTTTTGTAGAGCTCCGCTCTATACCCATCCGCTCCAGGGCTTTTTTTGGTTCGTAGTCTTTTGATGGCTTCTTGTATTTCTTCCTTTGTTATTGGTCTGTTTAAATTGTGTGTGTCTTCCTGACTCAATCTTGGCACATCGTATGACTTAAGAAATTTATTGATATCTTCACTATCTTCTATTTCATTTGAATATAGGGTTTCAAAATACTTTCTAATTATCTTCTGTATTTCTGTAGTGTCTGTTGTGATAATGCCTTTTTCATGCCGTATGTTAGTAATTTGAGTTCTCATTCTTCTTCTCTTTGTTAGCATGGCTAAGGGCCTGTCGATCTTATTTATGTTTTCAAAGAACCAACTTTTAGTTTTATCAATTTTTTCAATGTTTTTTTTTTGTTTCAATTTCGTTGATTTCTGCTCTAATTTTAATTATTTCTTGTCTTCTACTACATTTGCTGTTGTTTTTCTTTTCTTTTTCTAGGTTTTTGAGGTGTAGTGTGAGTTCATTTATTTTATTTTATTTTATTTTTTTGAGGAAAGAACTCCAAGAAATGAATTTCCCTCTTAAAACTGCTTTCATTGTGTCCCATAGATTCCGGTATGTTGTGTCTGTATTGTCATTTGTCTATAAGAATTTTTTATATCCTCCTCTATGTCTTCTGTAACCCATTGATCATTCAGTAGAATATTGTTCATTTTTCCATATGATGTAGGATTTTTCCTTCCTTCTTTTATCATTTATTTCCAGTTTCATTCCAATATGTTCAGATATGGTGCATGGTATTATCTCCAAGCCTTTATATTTACTAAGGGTTGCCCTATGGCATAATATATGAACTATCTTTGAGTAGGATCCTTGTGCTGCTGAGAAGAACGTGTATCCACTTGAGGATGGTTGATATATTCTATATATGTTGGTTAAGCCTAGGTTATTTATTGTGCTGTTGAATTCCATAGTTTCTTTATTCAGTTTTTGTCTAGAGGATCTTTCTAATGGCGAGATCTGTGTGTTGAAGTCACCTGTAGTTATTGTGTTGTAGTCTATTTGACTCTTGAACTTGAGGAGAGTTTGTTTCATGAGCATTGCAGCTCAATTGTTTGGTGCATACAAATTGATAATTGTTATTTCTTGTTGGTGGATGGTTCCTTTTAACAGTACATAGTGTCCTTCGTTATCCCTTTTTATTAATGTAGGTTTGAAATTGATTTTATTTGATATGAGTATGGCTACTCCTGCTTGCTTCCGAGGGCCATGTGAGTGGTATGATTTATCCCAACCTTTTACTTTCGGCCTGTGTATGTCTTTACCAATCATATGAGTCTCCTGAAGGCAGCAGACTGTAGGATTTGTTTTTTTGATTCAGGTTACTAACCTATGTCTCTTGATTTGTGAGTTTATGCCATTAACATTTAAGGTTACAATTGAAATATGATTTTTACTTTCATTCATGTTTATTTATTTATTTATTTTTAGTTTGGCTAGTTTTTACTTTTTGGTTATTTTCCTCCCCCTTTACTGAGATACCTCCTGCTGTTAGTTTGGGGCACTATTTTTCAATTCCTCTTCTTCTAGTATTTTGCTCAAATGCTTTGCAGTGCTGGTGTTCTTTCTGCAAATTCTTTTAGCTTTTGTTTATCGTGAAAGACACTAATTTCATTGTCAAATCCCAAACTTAATTTTGATGGATACAGTACTCTTGGTTGGAATCCATTATTTTTCAGCGTTTGAAATACATTGTTCCAGGATCTACTCGCTTTCAAAGTTTGTGATGAAAAATCAGTCGTTAACCTAATTGGTTTACCCCAGAATGTAATCTGCCTCATTTCTCTTTTAGCTTTTAATATTCTCTCCTTGTTCTGTATGTTAGCTATCTTGATAATTCTATGTCTTGGAGTTGCTCTATTATGGTTTTGAATGTTTGAGGTCATGTAGGCTTCAAGGATTTGGCAATCCATTCCATCTTTTATCTCTGGGAAGTTTTCTAGAATTATTTCATTTAATATGTTGTCCATTCCTTTGGTTTGAATCTCTATGCCTTCTTCTATCCTGATGACTCTCAAATTTGTTTTTTTATGACATCCCATATCTCTTAAATAGATTGCTCATGGGATATAAGCATCTTTTCTGTGTTGACTATATTCTTTTCAAGTTGATAAACTTTGTCTTCATTATCTGATCTTCTGACTTCTACTTAATCTAGTCTATTTACAATATTCTCGTTTGAGTTTTTAATGTGGTTTATATTTTTCTGCATTCCTAGGATTACTGTTTGATTTTTTTAAGAACTCTGTCTTTTGGTAAAGCTCGTTCTTTGCCATTTGAATTTGTTTGTTTAATTCATTTTCAAAATATTCTTTTATTGCTTGGACTTGCTGCCTCATGTCTTCTCTAATATTTCTTTCCATCTGAGTTAGGGATGCATTGAGTTTTTTCCCTATCCCTGTTTCTGATGATTCTAGGTCCTCCTGTAGAATTAAGTTGTCCGGCATTATTTGTACACCTTTTTCCCTTGTTTTTTCATGAAGTTCACATTACTTTCCAGCTCCGTTTGATTGCTGTGTTTCTGCTCTCTTCTATATATTTGTTTTGGTTTTATATATGTCTATTGTAGCTCCTTTGTGTTGGTAGACTGTGCATGCTAAAGTGGATTCCACTGGGAAGGAATTCAGACGGCCGAGCTCCAGTGATGTCACCTCTCTGCTATGGTGGGCCCCAGGCTCTTTGCCCAGGTGTTCGCATGGGGGTGTGGGACTGTACTGTCTCTGTTCGTTTTCAGCTCCTGCTCGCGGGTGTGCAGGCGGTCACAAGCTGTCCAGTCACGCAGTCAGCGGGTGGGCTGTCACCGGCGGTTGTGCGATCTCTAGCCACCCATTAGGGCGGGCATATGGCAGGTGATTGGTCGCTGGTGGGCAGGCGGTCTCCAGCCGTCCAGTCGCACCTGCAGCGGGCCGGCTGTTGCCGGTGGGCGAGCGTTCTCCAGGCGCCCAGTCACGCGGGCCTGGCCTCTAGTCCCCTGGTTTCTCCTGCTAGTCCTGGTTTCTCCTGCTACACCAGTTTTCCCCTGAGTAATGCCCTCGGCAGCTCAAACTGTACTCTGGCCTGCCGTTTCTTGGGTGTGGATTGTGTCTATTGGGAACCCCAGCACTCTATTGTTTTTTTTTTTTTTCCGTTTGCCCCTTCCCCATCGCTGGCTAGACAGATTCTGTTTTCACCACTGATGGGAGGGGGAGTAGAAGGTCAGGTGCCTCTAGTTTCCCCCCCCCATCTTTATTCAGGCTCTCTCTGATAATCCCTCCCCTGGAAAGCTTAGGAAAGATTTTATGCAAATATCCTACTGTATGGGAGATGAGCGGAAAACACACAACTGTTTTATTGTTGCAATCTGTCGGAGAGTGGCGGTGGTTACTTCAGCTCTCCAAGATGGTTGCCGTTGGTTTCCTTGGTGGAGTTTCCGTTGTGGGGGATAGAACTGTAGCGCTTCCTTCCCTGACTGAGATCCCGAACTCCGCCTGGGACTCAGTGGGGGGTCAGCCGGCAGGATTCCACAGAATCTGCAGCAACGTTTCTCCCTGGATGCTAGTCGCTTCTCGGTGGTGCCCCGACGTCTGTAGCCACGGGGCGGGCCGCACGGATCAGTAAGCCCAGATCTCCGGTTGCATATTTGGCTCGCGTTTGAGACTCAATTACCGGACCTCGTTGGTGGAAATCATTCTTTTAGGTTTCGGTGCACACCCATTTTTCTGTAAGATCCTAACAAGATAGTCTTTTGTCATTCTAACTCGTTATTCACCTGCAATGTGGCGTGGTACACTGGGTGTGATGCACTGTATTCGCGGCCAACTTGCAATGTCGAAATATTAGGTTTTGTATGCACCATTTACTGAAGATAGTTTTCAGTACTAGGCAACCAATATGTATTTCAGGTTGATGAATATTTCTGAGAATTATCTTTTGAAAAGTTGATTATAAATCCACATTCATGATATGAATGAATTTGGGGAGTGCACAATAAGGCACATATATTTCATATTTTGAAAAATCTTGAGAGTATATATATATATATATATATATATATATATATATATACACAGAGAGACATTACAATGTAGCATTATGTATGCCAACCGAAATTTATCGTGAAATACATATCATCCAGAGATCCAAAAATATTAATTTTACTGAACATGGATTTATGTATAATGTTGTTCAAATAGGAGGCTCAGCCATAGGTTGAATTTTCAGTTTCAACAGCATTTAGGAGGAGTGATATCTTCTCACAATTTGTATCTGCCAAGTCAGCCACCTCAGAAAAATGTACGTGTGATACTAGGTAGGATTCTATATATGCATATAAAAATACATTTGCTGACTAGGTTACAGAGAAAGGGAGACATAAATTCACATGTTTGTTAACTTTAAAAACACATGGAGAACTATTTCAACAAAAAAAATTGACTAGATTTATAACTCCTACCCTATATAATGCAAAAGGCAAGTCCAAGAATACCAAACATGCCTCCTCTTAACTGCTTGTATTTCTATTCTGATTGGGTTATTATTTTCCATGATATTACGATTAGTAGTCAGAGTCTAGTAGGGTAGGGGTTAGTGTCAGGGATTCAGTATTTCAAATGGAAAATTGGAAAATGAATCCAATGTGTATGCAAATATGTGCTACACAAAAATGTTCCCACTCTCATCAAGAACTATGGCTTGACATTACTTTTGCCCCAAGTAGGACACAATTAGAGGAGAAGTGTTAGAAAATCTGTGAATACATATCTGGAATGGAATATGCTCAGTAGTTCACAACACTGGAGGTGGTAGAGGAGTTCCCAAAAGTAAGGGATAGGGTGAACACTCCACAAACATGGAGCTCTGCTGGCCTAAAGACTTCTTGAAGAACTGCCTCTGAGGTTGGGCACCTGAAAAATATGTTGTTTTCTGGAGCTTTAGCTTCATTTGTAGTGAGACCATCAAAGCTGGGTCTACATCTATGTGACCTGGAGGACATGGTTTCTTATTTTCCAGTGAAGATGAGGCAGCAGTGCTGAATTTGCTCTTTGTAGGTAAACTGTGACCACTGGGGACTAAGTGTCTCCCCATGTGGACTGTGAAGCCATTTGGTCATCCTCCAAATTTCATGGTGTTTCTTGCTGCTACACTGGGAGTTTGCTATTTGATTCAAAAATACAAGGAGTTCTAGTGGGTCACAGTGCTGGATGGAGTTCTGTCACATGTGGTGGATCAGTTTCTGCAGGAGAATGCACCAAACATACTTCTAGCCCACATATATTGCCCCATTGACCATTGCAACTTGATTCTGAACATTGCCCTGAAATCTCTCAGTATTACAAGATGCCTTTATATAGAAGGGACTGCTTGCTGCACCATGTCAGTCACAAGCCATTTGGAAGCCAATGGAAGTTCCACAGGCCCCACCACAGATGTTTTATCACACACCTGACCACCATGGCTCTAGGCCCACTACTCAGCAGGCTCCAACTTATTGGCATCTCTGTTCAACACGATTTTCATGAAACCGAGTCAATCAAAGCACTGTCTGGTATACTCATGATCAGCAACAGGACATCCAAAGGTCCTCCATTGCCACCTGGTCATGGGAATTTCAAAAATTTTATGGTATTTTTGTAGCCATTTTTCAATGATGATGTTGGAGGCACTGTGGGTTAAAATTCACTCCAGAACCATTAAATGTAGAGGAAGCACATTTCAATGAAAGCTTTGGAGAATTCTCACAGGCAAGGCTTCTCAAAAAGTGGCCAAATGGTCACATGAAGCCAGTCCCATTGAGGTCTACAATGAGGTCCATGTGTGTTTCGACTCTCAAATATGGCTGACAAGTCTTTCAGAATAAAATCACATGATCTTGGCTGTGATTCCCAGTGCTCTGTTGAAAGCCACCCTGCACATAGATCTCAGTTTTCAAGGGGGACTCTCAGGCATGGCCTCCGAAAATCCCAACACAATTCATGGCAATAATTCTCTGAGTTCAGTTCCAGAACTCAGTCTCTAAGGGGAATCACACCAGAGTTCATGTAAAGGTGGACCCAGTCATCTCTTCCAAACACCAAACAAATGGCCACAATTAAAACCAAAACACTCCCACATGGCCCTCATGATCTTTCATATAGACACTCATCATAACCTCTGGCTGGATGTTTCCATGAGGGGCGAAACCCAAGACAGTCTCCAAAATAATCTCCCTTGCCCCTTAATAGCCTAAAATCAGGGTTGCCTGGACACACTTCCTGTGAACTAGGAGTGATCAAATAGGCCTGCTGTTAATACTTCTCTGCTTCTCCAATTTGAGGCCTACTGACTGTGGGGTTTATTTTTTTATGTGAATTGGAGTCATTATAAAACCCAAGCACATATTGGCTAGCTTCTGCAGGGCTTTGAAGAAATCATTTGACCCAAAGGATCCCTATTCTCACTTGATGGAGGTCAGGAACCTAAAAGAGGAAGGGGAGAGACTTCATCCACAATGACTGCTCTTTTGGCCATTTTGGTTTTGAATGCACACATGGGATCATTCTTAAGATACATCAGGTGGTGAGAATCTAAGCCATTGCCTCAAACAGGGCCAAGAGGCTGATTCAGACACATCCATTTTCAAAGCAATTAAGCAAAGAGCCACAGGTGATGCCCATTCATTTCCACTTGAAACCTGTTTTCTTCAGGCTTCACAAAGGGGTGGCCTGAAACAAAGACCTTCCTGACATTCAGGGCAACAGAACAATAGGTAAGCAAAGCAGGGTTTCTCCACTGAGACTTTATTGGTCACACTGATATCTGAGTTTTCTGAGATGCTCGCCATTCCCTTCAGCTATCCAGTACATGGCCATGTAACAGGGTTTGGAAATGGTAGATATATTGGACACAAAACCATGAGCCTATTCTGTAGAGTGGCCAGAATTCAGGAAGAATGCACGAACTTTGGAAGATAGCGCGTGTTGCCCATCGATAAGGCAAGCCAAAATCCATTCATCAATTTGGCAGAATAAATGATGGGAAGCTTTCTACTAGACAGGACACATCAATTGATGCATTATCTTTTCTAATGTCTATTACCATGGACACAGTGGGATACACAGACATAGAAACACTCGCCTTGTCAAATGACTTACTAGAAACAGTTCACTCAAAACCAAACAAACCGCCTTTTCTATCTATTCTCAGAACATGAGGCAAATCCACAAACACACAGCGACACCCACAGAGGCACCTCCTTCCCCAAAGTAGGTCTGTGACTATCCAGAGTGTCCTCTGACTGGTGGGCCATAGTATGTTCCCCCGAAATGGCCTGTCCTGTCTCAGATCTGGTCTCTTTAACCAACTCTGTGAAGATGTCAGGAGCCACTGGTGAACCACTATCTGCTTTCTCAGGAAAGGCCCCTCTTTAGAGCTTTTCTGGCTTTTGGCCATTCTCACATCAGTAGGTACCAAGAAAGACTGACTCTGTCCTTGGTATATCCAAACAAGTGAGACCACTGGGACTGGGACTGGGACAGGCTCTGGGTGCCTGTCTTCCTGCATCCCAAGTTCTTAGAGTTCCATCACCAAGGAAGTGAGGTGAGGTCACTTCCTTCAGGAACTGAATGAGGTCACTGCCTTAGCAACAACTTTGTCCTAACAGTTGCTTCCAAGGGTCCCATGAGATGGAGGCTGCCCCTACGTCCTGTGACACTTTCACAAGTTAGAATGTATATCAACCATAGGCACCCGGGACCAGCTCTCCAAACAGGACTGTTTGAGTCCATATTCTAATGGGTGGCACTAGAGCAGATTATGCTTAGTGAATCTAGCCAATCCCTAAAAAACAAATACCAAATGTCTTCTTTGATATAATGAGAGCAACTAAGAATAGAGCAGGGAGGAAGAGCAGGAAGAAAAGATTAACATTAAACAGAGACATGAGGTGGGAGGGAAAGAGAGAGAAAAGGGGAATTGCATGGAAATGGAGGGAGACCCTCATTGTTATACTAAATTACATATTAGAGGTTGTGCATGGAATGGGAAAATAAACAAGGTGAGAAATGAATTACAGTAGATGGGGTGGACAGAGAAGATGGGAGGGGAGGGGAGGGGGGATAGTAGAGGATAGGAACGGTAGCAGAATACAACAATTACTAGTATGGAATTATGTAAAAATGTGGATGTGTAACCGATGTGATTCTTCAATCTGTATCTGGGGTAAAAATGGGAGTTCATAAATCACTTGAAGCTAATGTATGCTAATGTATGAATATGTTATGTCAAAAGATTTGTAAGGTTTTGAACAACCAATAATAAAAAAAAGAACAGAGAGGCTGATTCAGTAACAAGCTTTCATCCTGACCAGGTTGTTTGCCATGGAAGTTGACTTTTGCTCTCTCAGGTCCTTCAGTGGTGCCTATATCTTCTCCAGGGATCACTTCTGAATGAAACTTTGAGTTTTTCAACAGGTGGAAGATTCCCTACATTCCTCTATTTTAGGACCAACACTGTCCCTGCTCTTCTGTAAAGTTAGATTGAGGGAACAGTGTATCGTTTCGCTTAATAACAGGTTTGATTTGGGTTAGGAATCATTCTGCTTGATGAATAATGGTATTGGGAACATGTGATATTTATAAGAATATATAGGTGAAACATAAGTATGAAAACAGAAATCTAGGTAAGATTGGAATCCCACAAGGGCATTGCGCTCTTGATTGGGATACTTAGCTTTGATACATGTTCTGCATAGATGTTTCAGATAAATCAATAATCAATGGCATAGGACCTTGTACCTTGGATGATTGAATGTAGAAGAGAGTATCCACTCAAACTGGGATAGTCGGTAGGATTAGGAAGATATTCTGTAGGTTTCAGAAGAAGAGTGAGTACAGGAATTGTAACAAAAGTTCTTTAGCAATAGGGTATCACATAGACAGTGAATGTAAATGTCAGCACATGTGAAGTGTTAGTCAAAATTGTGAACTGGTGAAAATATTTAGGAAAGCAGACATCAATAGAGACATTAGGAAATCAGGGAAAGTATAAAGTGAGTGATAGGATTAGACATTTGCAACAGGGCTGAGGTTGAATATATAGTCTTAGGAAGAAACAAATATGTTGTCATAAATAGGATTGACATTTGAGAGCATTAGGCAACCTGGACATGAATGTTTTTAGTAATCCATGCTCACTTTCCATTTAGGCTTTGGTACAATCATAAGTGTGACCTCTGCTTTTTGTGTCCAGAATATTACTGTGATAAATGCATACGTAGATCAGGTGACATGAGTATTTCTTCCACCATTTCTGGGAGCAACATTTTGAAGACGAATAAATTAGTATTGGGGTTACAAATAGATGTACCCTGTGTCTATGAATGTAGAGATAATGCATGAATAGACCATACTGTGAATAAATAATATAATTGGTTCCAACTTTAAATAAAGAATTGAATTGATATCTGAATATATACAGAAAATCTTATATTGATATACAATTATTCATTCCAACCAGTAATACATCTAATGGTAATATTAGGGTTATGTTTTATCATGAAGAGTGTGTGAGTTTTGCTTCAAAATGATTATGGAAATCAAAAATAATGTGTTTGAAATGAAGTCTCATGAAAAGACCAGTCAAGAAACCTGGAGGAATACATGTGTTCTGAATCAGTAAATGATTGAAAGTGAATCAAATGCCTATAAATTTGTGAACTTATGGATGAAATATATGTCCTATGATGTTCGTAAACTGTAGAAATTCTATTGTACCAGTGTTGAATAAAATGAACTTCAAAATACACATCATGTCCCATAGGAATCTACTTGCATTGATGTTAAACAGGGTCAGTTAATGTAGAAATATTAGGATTGTATGCACCATTCACTGAAGTTAGTTTTCAGTAATAGGAAACAAATATGTATTTCAGGTGGATAAATATTTCTGAGAATAATCTTGTGAAATGTTGATTATAAATCCACATACATGAATATGAATGAATTTAGGTAGTGTATATAAGACACATATATTTATGAACATGAATGAATTTAGGTAGTGTATATAAGACACATATATTTTATATTTGGAAAAATTTGGAGAGTATATATATATATATATATATATATATATATATATATATTAAAAAACACACAGAGACAATAAAATGTAGCAATATATATGCTAATCGAAATTCTTCATGAAATGTACATCAGCCACAGATGCAAAAATATTTATTTTACCGAACATCGATTTATGTATAATGTTGTTCTACTAGGAGGCTCACCCATAGGTTGAATTTTCAGTTCCAACAGAGTTTAGGAGGAGTGATCTCTTCTCACAATTTGTATTTGCCAAGTCAGACACCTCAGAAGAATATACGTGTGATACCAGGTAAGATTCTATATGTGCATATAAAAATACATGTGCTTAATTGGCTATAGAGAAAGGGAGACAGGTATTCACATATTTGTTAACTTTAAAAACATGTGGAGAACTATTTCAGTTAAAAATTAGCTAGATTTATAACACCTACCATATATCATTCAAAAGGCAAGTCCAACTATACACCATGCCTCCTCTGTACTGCTTGTATTTCCATTCTGTTTGGATTATTTTTCTCCATCATATTAGGATTAGTAGTCAGAGTCTAGTAGGTTATGGTTTAGTGTCAGGTGTCCTGGCCGGCTGGACACTTCAACGTGGGCGTTGAACCTTGTTGGGGAGGAATGAAGGGACAAGAGTGATGAGAGAAGACAGCAAGACAACAGTTCTGATCATGCTGAAAACTTTTATAGTTCTCACAGTGTATTTATATGCTGCGGATGAGAAAGCTCTCTTATCGGCAGTTGCTGGATTTCTTCACAGGGTGAGATAACCTCAGGATATTTTAGGAAGACGGATAGCCGCAGGATGTCTCAGGGTGATAGATGGCTGCGGGATGTCTCCCAGGCAGGAAATCTCGCAGGGGTCTATTTCTTGTAAGTGTCAGGCTATTCTTTGAAGGAGAACTTCCTTCTAGCCCCTGACATCTTCCCCCTTTCTTATATAAAATATTTGACCATACCTTACAGGCCAATGTTTTAGGGGGTTATAGAGGCTCTGTTTCTCTAACAGGCCTTAGAATATCTACTGATCTGATCGAGCATGTTTACTAGGAGATTTCGTGGTGGCCTAGGCATGTTTTTGAAGGAGACGGCTTTGAGGGGGAAGCATGCCAACTGCCATGCACCAGAGCGTGTCACTCAGAAGACTTGGGTTTTGGGAACCATGGATCCATCCTCCTGCAGTCCTTCCTGCACCCTCTGTTATTATGGCCTAACGTCCTCACTCCATGGGTGCGTCCTCCCCCAAACAGAGGGGCCCATGGAGGACGAACCCTTATGGCAAGGGCAGAAGATGGTTGGTCAGAGCTGTTACTTAGAGTTTTATATAAGAAAGCGAGATCTGTGGGCATGTAACCTTAAGAAATAAGCTTGTGAGGAGGGTAGAACATCCTTTTAAATGTTGGCAGCACGGTCTTCCATATCCAGGCGATGATAGTGGACCTGTAGGGGCTTAGAGGCCAAAATATTAATCTGTTCTTTAATAAATTGTAACAGCCTGTTTATAATGCAGGGTCCTAGGGACACCATTAAAAGTAAACCCAACAAAGGGCCTAATAGGGGAAGAAGATAGGGCAGAAATCCATTAAGCCCAGTCCAGAGGGGATTTTCAAATATTTCCCTTCATCTCTTTTCTAGATCTTCTTGAAGCTGCTTAATTTTAGTGCATACTATGCCAGAATTATTGGCATAAATGCAGCATCATTCCCCTAAGGCCAAGCAAATACCTCCCTGGTTAGCTGTCAGCAAATTTAAGCCTCGTCTTTTTTGAAGGAACACTTCTGCCAGGGAGTCTATTTGGTCCTGCAAATCTTTAATGGTTCATGATAGAGTTTTTATCAGTTGTTACTGATAGAGTTTATAATTTGTTGAGACAGGCGATGGTAAGAGTGAATAGACGTGCCTAAGCCAGTGTACCTGTGCCAACAGGAACTGTTATTCCAAGGCTGGCAGATTGTTGGCTGCATCTGAAAAGGAAGAAATTTTGTCCTCATGAGGAGTCCCTCTGTCCCTGTTTTGAGGTAAGTCATTAACCTGTTTAACCAGGAGTTCTGGTAACCATCTTGGGGCTGTTTGATCTTGGTCCAAAACATAAGCTGAGCCTCCACCCCAGATGAGGACAGGATCTGGGCCTTTTTATTTATTTGTAAGGGGATTGTGTCACATAACAGGTGGGCGAACAGAATTGGACGAGGGATGGCAGTGTCTGTCTGCTGCCGAATGGCCTTCATTGTCTAGGGTAAGAAAAATAAGGGCAAATAATGCATTGTTAAGGCGATGCCTGGCTGTGGTAAATACAAGGGAGGAAGCCTTAAGGAGGGTTAGCCAAGTTTTTAAGGTAAGGTGGGCAAGTTCCACAATGCCTTGGCCCTGAGGGTTGTATGGAATTCCAGGAGTATGACAAATTTGCAAGGTAGCACAAAACTGTTTAAACTTGGCAATGGTATATGTAGGATAAATATCTGTTTTAATATGTATTGGTTTACCCATAACAGAAAAGGCTGAAACAAGATGAGAAAGGACATCTTTGGTAGCCTCTCCAGAATGTGGTGATGCAAAAATAAAGCCGCTGAAGGTATCTACAGAAATGTGTATATATATTTGGCTATTACAAATTCAAGAAAATGAGTAACATCCATTTGCCAAAACTGATCTGGCAGTAATCCTCGGGGGTTAACTCCCAAGTGTTGAATGGGGAGGGAGACAGCGCAACTAGGGCATGCTTTTACTATTTCTCGTGCCTGTTGCCTGGTAATTTTACAAAGTAATCAAAGGCTCTGGAAATTTAAATGGTGTAGATTGTGTAACTCCGTGGCCTTTTGAATGGAGCCAACAAAAATTGGAAAGATGGAACGAGTTGCTGCATCAGCTTGGGCATTACCTTGAATTAGAGGGCTGGAAAGATCAGAGTGTGCCCTTATGTGTCCTAAGAAAAATGGGTGTTGTCTGACCTGAATTAGCTGCTGAAGCTGGTGAAACAGAAAGGCCGCATTGTTAGAAGCCTTAATGGGGGGTGAAATCACCAGCAGGTGCACAGAATGAGCAATGTAGCCACTGTCTTTATAAATATTAACAGGATTATAAAAAATGTTATAAAAACTTGTGTTATGTCAAACAATTCCACAAACTGTGGTGACTGATAGACAGTATGAAAGGTGGTAGGCTGGTTGTTGACAACAAAGACCGCTCGGCCATTACAGGAACCGTCTGTAAAGACAGTAAGGGCTTGAGGAATGGGAGCATTTTGATTAATTTCAGGAAAAGTAAATGGATGTAACTGGACAAAATGTAAAGGGGCGTCATTGGGGAGGTGGTGATCAATTGTTCCCAAAAGCCTGATAGGGAAATACCTCATTCATCCCTTGTCTCTAGTAAAAATTGGGTTTGGTCCTTAGTATATGGAATAAAAATATTATCCGGGTCTTTGCCAAAATGTTGTAGAGAAATCAAATGACCTTTAAAAATAATAGAAGCTACCTGAGCAAGATAAACAGTAATAACCTTCGAGGATGTGGTGGGTAAATGGACCCAAAACAAGGGGCAGTCTTTATTTTTAAAATGTGGATCTCGCTGCCAAAATATTCCTGTGGGTGTATGAGGAGTGTGTAAAATAACCAGAACCAGAGGAAGGTTATAAGAAATTTGCGTAACAAATTGTTGGGCAATGGCTTCTGTGACTTGGTTTAATGCCTGTCATGCCTTGGGAGTAAGATTTTGAGGGGAGGAGGGGTGGGAATTACCTCTCAAAATATCATTAAGGGTCAAAAGTACACAAGTGCATAATTTTAAATATGTTATTAGCCATTGAATATGCCTCAGTAATTTCTGAAAATCTTTAAGGGTGTGAAGATGGTCCACACGTAGTTGTATTTTAGAAATTTGGATCTGATTTCTGTAGAATTTTAAGGCCCAAACTTTTATAAGAGTCCTGTGTTTGAACCTTATTAGGAGCTATCTGTAGTCCCAAAGTAGTGAGGATTTTGTAAAAGTCCAAGTAACAATTATTAAGATCATGGGTATTAGGTGCAGCAATTAACAAATCATCCATGTAATGTAAAATATAAATTTGTGGCCCTCGCTCTCTCACAGGGTCTACTTCTTGAGCAACGTATTTTTGGCAAAGAGTAGGGATGTTGGCCATACCTTGGGGAAGAACCTTCCATTGAAGTCTCTGCATAGGGCCCTGAATATTAATGCAAGAAAGACTAAAGGCAAAATAGGGTCTATCCACAGGATGCAAAGGAATGGTAAAAAAGCAATCTTTTAAGTCCATAACCATTTTACAATAGTTTTTGGAAATAGCCACTGGTGTGGGAATGTCTGGCTGTAGTGCTCCCATCGGGAGTATAACTTTATTAATGGCACACAAATCTTGTAAAAGGCGCCACTTGCCTGATTTTTTCTTGATAACAAAAATAGGAGTGTACGATGGTGAGGTTGAGGGCTCTACATGGCGGGCTGCCAGCTGTTCCTTCACTAACATGGAGGCAGCCTCCAAATTTTCTTGGGTAAGGGGCCACTGATCCACCCACACAAGAGTCTGAGTCTCCCAAATAATTTTATCTCCATGGGAACAGGAGGGTCAGGAACCGACACTAAAAATCCAAATATCCAAGTCCATATGTATTTTTTTTTATGGGTTGTATAGGCTCCACCAGTCCTTGTCTCAGCCTCCCAAGGCCTGTACCAGGGACAAAATTCATACGGAGCATTTGATGAGTCACCATGGAATTGGGACTGGCAAGAATAACTTCTATTTGACTCAAAATATCTCCAGCCCATAGGTAAACAGGGAGGTCAGGAACAACGAAAGAAGTGACAGTTCCCTTATTAACCTCTTTATCAGTCCAGCTAAGAGCAGTAGAGCTGACCAGAGGATTTTTTGACTTTCCTATCCCTTTAAGGTCAGTCAAGGATGGGGTGAGGGGCCAACATGATCGCCAGTATTTTTGAGAAATAATTGTCGCATCAGCTCCAGTAACTACAATTGCTTGGTATTCCTTTCCTTCAATAAGTAAGGTAAGGGTGTGTCTAATATGAGAAATGGGATGAACCCAATATACCTCAGAGGAGCCCAAGGAGGCAGTCCCCCACAGTAGGTTTGGGAGGTGGAAATGCCCCTTAATCTAAGGGAAGAAGTATTAATTGTGCAAGACTTTTTCCTCCTGGGATGGCCGCAATTCTATTAATAACTGTGGCCAGTATTTTTATTTCTCCAGTGAAATCATTATCATTAATGCCAGGGAAGACCTGAACACCTTCTAAGGTAGTAGAGGCTCTTCCAAGAATAAGGGCACACGTATGAGATGGAGGGGCACCCATAATTCCAGTTGGTATTATCTGGGGCCCTTGCATTGAGTCTAATATTGTATCAGTGGTGGCACAGAGGTCCAATCCTGCACTGCCTGGAGTGGGTAGTTGGAGGGAGCCAATTGTGGAGAAGGATTTTGAGGTAGGTTGGGAGTTTGGGAGGGAACAAACCTCATTGCCCCAGGGAGTTTCCTGAGAAGTAGGAAGAAATAGGCTGTCTGAGGGCATTTGTCATTGATCTACACTCACTGGCCCAGTGATGACCTTTACCATATCAAGGACAAAGTGTAGCTGGGGTCGGTTTAGCTCCAGTTTGAGGAGACACTATTCTTACTCTTTGTTTGCCTGTCGGACACCTGCGTGCAAAATGGCCTGGTTGTTTACAAGTAAAGCAAGTACTTGAGCCAGTATTGTAAAAGGCCTTGGTAAATGCGGCACTAATTTGAGACCCATGGCATGGGCTGCACCCACGCCTGCACAGATTCTAATAAAGTCAGAAAGTTTCCCTTTATCCTTATGATGTCGAAGAACATCCTGACATGCCGGGTTGACATTTTCAAAGGCAAGATCTTTTACAAAGGTGCTTTCGCTTTCGCTTGGTCCAAGCAAGCATTCCACAGCTAGGTAAAGCCGGGGAACAAAGTCGCTATAAGGCTCGTCGGGCCCTTGTCGAGTTCTTGCCAGGGAAGTGATAGCCGAGGCCCTTTCAGGGAGGCGTCTCCAAGCAACTAAGCCAGCCATCTAAATCTGCACAAAAAGTCCAGCAGGGAAACGTGCCCGTTTAGTTTTAGTGTCAAAAGTTGCATTGCCCACTAGCTTAACATAAGTCCAGGATTTAGAGGAGGCCTTTGTTAATTTTTTTTGAGTAGTTTCTGACAGGGCTCTTTGAAATCTGCATTCCATAGCAGGAAGTCTCCGGCACTGAGGGCAGCTAGGTCTAAAAATTTCCAATCATTGGGAGTAAGAAATTGTGTGCTGCAGCTTTTTAATAAAGCCAACGTATAGGGCACAGTGGGGCCATAGTGAGCACAAGCCTTTTTAAGTTTTTCAAGAAAATGGAGGCTAAAATTTTGTAGACACACTGGGTTCCTTCCTGCCTAGGGGTGAACTCCTCATCCTCTAAGTCCTGATCTCCTTGATCCATTTCCCCCGCTTCCTCCTCTTTTTCCTCTTCTAAGTCTTTGACCTCAGCCTGGGCAGGCTTATCTATCTGACTGGTGGTGACTGGAAGGCGAGCACAGGCCGATGGAGTGGCTTCGCCTTTGTATTAGACCACTGTGGGCCAGCTTGTGTTGACTCCATTCCTAAGGCTAATGAAGAGAGCTCAGAGTCAAGGGATCTTTATTCTTTTAAAAATTGGATCTGTTCCCGTCCATGTTGGAGAGACTCTCTCAAGGGAGCCAGGTTAGGCAAGGGAAGTGGGGAAAAAATATCTGGGGGGACATTTAGCCCCTGAAGGGCCAGAGCACAAAAGGCAGGAGGGATATAGGAGGGAGGAGAATGTGTAAGTCCTATAGTCTGTGGCAGGGTCCTGAGAGGTGGAGAGTCTTCTGAATGGTAGCGAGCTGCTTCCTTCTCCAAGGTAGCCTCCTCCCCAGGGGTCAATGTTTCTCCGGGATTTAAAACTGCATAAAGGCGGTTGGAAACCATTGGAGCCTTATTCATTAGGGTGGGATTTTGAGGAAGATCAGGAAGGTCCCAGGGTCCTGGGGAGACTAAGAAGGGTCTATGTCTATACTAACTGATGGGCATGCCGAGAAGGGACGAGAGGTCTTTTGCATAGTCTCTTCCCCAATCCTGACAAGTATTAAGGTACCATTGTCAAAGGGTGAACTTTTAAGAATTTCACTAATTTATTTCCAGAAAGAAAAGGTAGGAACAGGAACTTTTTCTGGGCCAAAGGATTCATAATAATCTTTTAAAATGTCTCCTACTCTAAGTCATCTTTTACCATCAATGGTACCTTCAAGGGGAAACCATGGAAAAAATTCTTCGATGTATGAAAAGAAAAATATTAAGTCATTTTTCTTAACACGTGCCCCCCATGTATTTAAGGATTCCTTGTGGCCTGACAAAAACAAATCATGAAACGAAACTGCTTGTCCCATGGTGGGTCACTCACTGTGCGTCATCCCCACTCTCCTCCTGGATCTGTCTCTCAGTGGTGTCTGCTGAGGCAATCGCGAGCTCCACTTGCCCAAATCTTCCAGGAGGACAGGGTTCCCCCTCAGTCAAAGGCTTGAGCCCCAGTCGTTGGGCGCCAGTTGTCCTGGCCTGCAGGACACATCAACGTGGGTAGCAAACCTAGATGGGGAGGAATGAAGGGACAAGAGACACATGAGATGACAGCAAGACAAAAGTTCTGATCAAGCTGCAAACTTTTATTGTTCACACAGAGGAATTTATATGCTGGAGATTTGAAAGCTCTCTTATCAGCAGTTCCTGGATGTCTTCACAAGGTGAGATAACCTCAGGATATTTCAGGAAGACAGATGGCCACAGGATGTCTCAGGAACACAGATGACTACAGGATGTCTCCCAGACAGGATGTCTCCCTGGGGGCTGTTTCTTGTAAGTGTCAGGCTATTCTTTGAAGGAGAATTCCTTCTACCCCTTACAGTCAGGGATTCAGTATTTCAAATGGAAAATTGGAGAAAGAATCCAATGTGTATGCAAATATGTCCTACCCAAAAATCTTCCCACTCTCATCCAGAACAATGCCTTGACATTACCTTCACCCCAAGTAAGACACAATTAGAGGAGAAGAGTTAGAAAATCTGTGAATACACATCAAGAATGGAAAATGCTCAGGAGTTCACAACCTTGGAGGTGGTAGAGGAGTTTCCAAATGTAAGGGAGAGGGTAAAACTCCACAAACATGGAGCTCTGCTAGACTAAAGACTTTTTGAGAAACTGCCTCTGAGGTTGGGCACTTGAAATATATGTTGTTGTCAGGAGCTTTAGCTCCCTTTGTAGTGAGACCATCAAGCTGGGCCTGCATGTATGTGACCTGGAGGACATGGTTTCTTATTTTCCAAAGGACATGAAATTCTCTGAATTCTCTCTTTGTAGGTAAACTGTTGTCACTGTGTGCTAAGTGTCTTCCAGTTTGGAAGCCATTTGCTCATCCTCCAATTTTGTTGTGTTTCTTGCAGCTGCACTGGGAGTTTGGTATTTGCTTCATGAAATACGAAGAGTTCAACTGGGACACAGTACTGGAGGGAGTTCTGTCACATGTGATGGGTAAGGGTCTGCGGGAGAATGCACCAACCAGGCTTCTATCCCACATAGCTTGCCCCCTTCACCATAGCAATCTGATTCTAAACATTGCACTGAAACCTCTCCATATAACAACATACCTTTACATACAAGGGTCTGGGGGCTGCACCATGTCAGTCACAAACCATTTGAAAGCCAATGGCAGATCCACATCACCCAACCACAAATGTTTTAACACACACCTTCACACCACTTCTCTAGGCCGACTACTCAGCAGGGTCCAAATTACTGCCATCTCTGTTCTACACCATTTTCATGAAACCCAATCAAACAGGCACTGTCTGGTATACTCGTGATCATCAATAGAACATCCAAAGATTCTACAGTGCGAAGTGGTCATGGGAATTTCAAAAATTTCATGGTAATTATCAGACATTTTTCAAGGATGAAGTTGGAGGCACTGTGGGTTTCAATTCATTCAGGAACCATTAAATGGAGAGGAAGCTCATTTCATTGAAAATTCTGGAGAATTCTAACAGCCAAGGCTTCCCAAAGACAGGCAAAAAGGTCACATAAAGCCAGGCGTTTGAGGTCTACAATGTGTGGTCCATGTGTGTTTTGACTTGCAACTATGGCTGCCAATTCTTTAAGAATAAAATTATGTGATATTCTTCCTGAGATTCCCAGTGCTCTGTGGAAAGCCACCCTGGGCCTAGATCTCAGTTTCCAAGGGCAACTCTCATGTGTGGCATCCTAAAATCCCAACACAATACATGGCAATACTTCTTTGAGGTCCATTCCAAAACTCAGTCTCTAAGGGGAATCACACCAGTGTTCAAGACCAGGTGGACCCATCATCTTTTCCAACAGCCACAAAAATGACCACAATTAAAACCAAAACACTTCCACATGGCCCTCATCTTCTTTCATATCGACACTCATCATAACCTCAGGCTGTAGTTTTTCATGAGGGGCACAGCCAAGGACAGTATCCAAAATAAGGTCCCTTGCCCACATTTGCCTAAAGTCAATGTGGCTGGGAAACCCTTCTAGTGAACCAGGAGTGATCAAAGAGGCCTGCCCTTAATACTGCTCTGATTCTCCATTTTGAGGCCTAATGAATGTGGGGTTTAGATTCTTTATGTTAATTGGAGTCATGAGAAACCTATGAACGTATGATCTAGTCTCTGCAGGGCTTTGAAGAACTCATTTGACCCAAAGGATCCCTATTCTCATAGATGGACATCAGGAACCTTACAGAGGAAGGTGAGAGACTTCATCCACAATGACTGCTCTTTTGGCTCTTTTGGTTTTGGATGCAAACGTGGGATCCTTCTTTAGATCCATCAGGTGCTAAGAATCTAAGCCATAGCCTCACACAGGGCCAAGAGGCTGATTCAGACACATCCCTTTCCAAAGCAATTAAGCAAGGAGCCACAGATGATGCCCATTCATTTCCATTTGAAAACTCTTTTCTTCAGGCTTCCCAAAGGGGTGGCCTGAGGCAAAAAACTTCCTGACATTCAGAGCAACAGAACAATAGGTAATTAAAAGTACCAAAGCAGGGTTTCTTCACTGAGACTTGTCAGAAGCCAGTGGTGAGCCACTATCTGTTTTCTCATACAAGCCCCCTCTTCAGAGCTTTCCTGGCATATGGCCATTCTCACATCTGTAGGTACCAAGATAGGCTGACTCTGTCCTTGGTAATTCAAAACTAGTGACACCACTGGGAGTGGGACTGGGACTGGCTCTGTGTGCCTGGCTTCCTGGATGCCAATTTCCATCACCGAGGAAGTGAGGTGAGGTCACTTCCTTCAGGATCTGAATGAGGTCACTGCCTTGGCAACCACTTTGTCCTAACAGTTGCTTCCAAGGGTCCCATGAGATGGAGGCTTCCCCTACTTAATGTGACAATTTCACAAGTTAAAATGGTATATCAACCATTGGCACCCGGGAACAGCTCTCCATACAGGCCTGATTTGGTCCATCTTCTCTACATTAAGAAGAGAGAAGCTGATTAAGACACAACCCTACATCCTGACCAGGTTGTTTGCCATTGAAGATGACTTGTGGTCTCTCAGGTCCTTCATAGCTGCCTACATATTCTCCAGGGATACTTTCAGCATGGACCTTTGAAGTTCTCAGCAGGTAGAGGATCCCTACATTTCAGTATTATAAGACCACCTCTGTCCCTGCTCTTCTGTAAAGTAAGATTTTGGGAACACTGTATGTTTAGGGTTAATAACAGGTTCAATTTGGATTAGGAATCATTTTCTGGATGAATAATGGTATTGGCAACCTGTGAAATTTATAAGAATATAGAGGTGAACTGTGTGTATGAAAATAGAAATCCAAGTAAGATTGGAAGCCCAGAAGTGCATTGGGCCCTTGATTGTGATACTGAGCATTGAATTACATTCTGCACAGATGTCTCAGATAAATTGATATACAATGGCATAGGACATTGTACCTTGAATGATTGAATGTAGAAGCGAACATCCGGTCAAAAAGGGATAGTCAGTAGGAATAGGAAGATAAGGTAGGTATAGGAAGAAGGGTGAGTATATGATTTGGAACAAAATTTCTTTAGCAACAGGGTTTCGGATAGAAAATGAATTTAAATGTCAGCACATGTGAAGAGTCTGTCACAATGATGAAGTGGGAAAAATATGTAGGTAAGCAGATATCAATAGAGACATTATGAAATCAGGGTTGAGTTTGAATATGCAATCTTAGGAAGAAACAAATATGTAGTCATCAATAGGATTGACATTTGAGAGCATAAGTAATCTTGGACATCGATAATTTTAGTAATCCATGTTAATTTTCCATTTTGGCTTTGGTACAATCATAAATGTGAACTTTGAATTTAGTTCCAGAATATTTCTGTGAATAAATGTATATGTAGATCAGGTGACATGAGTATTTCTTCCACCATTTCTGGGAGCAATATTGACTGACTACTTCTGATTGATAGGTACAGATTCTTTATGTGAATTGGAATCATGAGAAACCCAAGCACCTCTTCAGGGATTGAAGAACTCATATGACCCAAAGGATCCCTATTCTCAATTGATGGAGGTCAGGAATCTAACAGAGGAAGGGAAGATACTTCATCCAAAATGACTGAACTTTTTGCCATTTTGGTTTTGGATGCACACATGGGATCTTTCTTTAGATCCATCAGGTGCTGAGAATCTAAGTCACAGCCTCACACAGGGCCAAGAGGCTGATTCAGACACATCCCTTTCCAAAGAAATTTAGCAAAGAGCCATAGGTGATGCCCATTCATTTCCATTTGAAAACTGTTTTCTTCAGGCTTTACAAAGGGTTGGCCTGAGGTAAAGAACTTCCTGACATTCAGGGCAACAGAAAAATAGGTGAGCAAAAGGCCCAAAGCAGGGTTTCTGCACTGAGACTTTCCTGGTCACACTGTCCCTGCTCTTCTGTAAAGTTAGATTGAGGGAACAGTGCATGGTTAGGGTTAATAACACGTTCGATTTGGGTTAGGAATCATTCTGCAGGATGAATATTCGTACTGGGAATCTGCAATAATTACAAGAATATATAGGTAAAATAAAAGTATGAAAACAGAAATCTAGGCAAGATTTGAAGCTCAGATGGGCATTGGGCCCTTGAGTGGGTTACTTAGCTTTGAATTATGTTCTGCACAGATGTCTCAGATAAATCGATATACAATGACATAGGACCTTGTACCTTGGATGATTGAAAGTTGAAGAGAACATCCAGTCATAAAGGGAAAGTCCGTAGGTTTAGGACGATAGTCTCTAGGTTTAGAAACAACAATGAGTATAGGATTTGGACCAAACGTTCTTTAGCAATTGGTTTTCAATAAGAGAGTGAATGTAAATATCAGCACATGTGAAGAGTCAGACACAATGATGAAATGGGGAAAATATGTAGGAAAGCAGATATCAATAGAGACATTAACAAATCAGGCAATGTATAAAGTGAGGGATAGGATTAGACATTTTCAACAGGGTTGAGTTTGAATATATAATCTTAGAAAGAAACAAATACATAGGATTTATCAATAGGATTTACATTTTAGAGCATTAAGCAACCGGGACATGGATATTTTTAGTAATCCATGCTCACTTTCCTTTTAGGCTTTGCTACAATCATAAGAGTGACTTTTGCTTTCTGTGTCCAGAATATTACTGTGTTAAAATTTATATGTAGATCAGGTGACATGAGCATTTCTTCCACCATTACTGGGAGCAATATTTTGAAGATGTATAAATATTGGGGGAACAAAGTGGAGTACCCTGTGTCAATGGATATAGAAATAATGTATGAATAGACGATACTGTGAATAAATAATATAACTGGTTCCAACTTTAAATAGTGGATTGATTTGATATCTGAAAATATACTGGAAATCTTAAACTGATATTCATACATTCACTACAACCAGGTATACATCTAACGGTAATATTAGGGTTATGGTTTATCATGAAGAGTGTGTGAGTTTTGCTTCAAATATGATTATGAAAATCAAAAATAATGTGTTTGGAAAGAAGTCTCATGACAAGACCAGTCAAGAACACTGGAGGAATATATGTGTTCTGAAGCAGGAGGTGATTGAAATTGAAACAAATGCCTATAAATTTGTGAACTTGTGGATGAAAGATATATCATATGATGTGCATAAACTGAAGAAATAGTAATGTACCACTGTTTAATAAAAATGAACCGCAAAATACACATCATGTCCCATAGGAAAATGCTTGCATTGATGTTGAACTTGGTTTTACTGTAGAAATATTAGGATTTGTGTGCACCATTCACTGAAGTTAGTCTTCAGTACTAGGAGACAAATCTGTATTAAAGTTGGATGAATATTTCTGAGAATAATCTTGTGAAAAGTTGATCAAAAATCCACATACATAAATATGAATGATTTTAAGGAGTGTATAATAAGATTCATATATTTCATATTTTGAAAAATTTGGAGAGTATATATATATATATATATAAATATATATATACACACACACACACACACACACACACACACAGAGACAGACATTTAAACTAGCAATATATTTGCCAATTGAAATTCATCATGAAATATGTAACATCCACAGGTGCAAAAATATTGATTTCACTGAAAATGGATCTATATATAATGTTGTTCTAATAACAAGCTCACCCATAGGTTGAATTCTCAATTCCAACAGTGTTTAAGAGGAGTGATCTCTTCTCATAACTTGTATATGCCTAGTCAGCAACCTCACAAAAATGTACGTTTGATAACAGGTAGGATTCTATATGTGCATATAAAAATACATGTGCTGAATAGTCTACAGAGAAAGGAGACACCAATTTGTTGAGAGCCACAGCTTAAGGGGCCCCATCAAACTTCCAGTTACCAGCAACATTCCCCTGTGAGATGATTATTGGCTCACAGCGGCCCCAGCAACATCTAGCTGATTGGCTCCTCTGTGGTGATGCACAATGGAGATGCTCATTGAGCTTTTTCCCCGCTCTTTCCGACTGCCAGCTGATGATTGGCTCACAGCAGCCCCAGCAACATCAAGCTGATTGGCTCCTCTGCCATGATGCACATTGGGCAGTTTCCCTGCCCTTTCAGACCACAGAGCTGCTCATTGTGGGACTTTTTTGGCTTCACCCACCTGACCCAGCCATATGGCCTCAAGAGCAGGAGGATTGTGGGAGGTGGAGAGGCTTGTGGGTGTGACAGAAACTTTGCAAGGAAGCCAGTGGTGGCAGTTGGGCTCTGAGGGTTTTTCCTAAGGAGCTGTTTTGCTTGGCGTGTGTGGTTCTAAAAATAAACTTTGTTTCTTTTGAAAAGTCGCTCTTGAATCGTGCCCAGCCAGACTGCAGCATTTGGTGGCTCGCATGGGGAGCCACTGAGGGTAAGTGATAAGGTAAACTGCTAGCCCCTGAGGGAAGGGCGAGAGGATCGGTAGCCATTTTAAGATTCCTCTTTTGTTTTGCTTCACTTTTGTTGCCTGTCCATGGAGATGAGTTAGATGGATGAAAAACCACTCACATCTGAGAAAAAAATTATTTACTTCTGAGGAACAGATAGGGAGAAAGGACGGATGCACATGTCAGTAGGATATAAAGGCTATAATGACTTTTTGTTGTTCCCTTTTTATTTTATTCTGTCTCGGTTTTGTTTGGCATCGTCTTGTTGGGTTGTATTATAGTAGAAATACAGGATCAGAAATTAGTAAAAAAACAAACTGAAAGAGTGTTAAGTAAATTGTTAGAGGAAGGAGGCACCTCAGTAAAGTCAAGAACAGTCAGGGCATACGTTGATACAATACAAAAATGTAGCCCATGGATTTTTAAGGAGTTGTTAAATATACCATAATGGAACCATCATGGTGAAGATTTAAAAGGGGGGAAAAGAACAGCCCAGGGACTCTGACAGTTGGCACATTGCCATTGAGGACGTTTATATCTGGTTTGCTTAGTCCAAAGACTTCAGATCAGACAAAGATAGAGGAACAAAGCTTAGGTCAGAAAAAGCCATCAGGGGCAAAGTTACAAAAGGAGACTGCTACTAACAACTTTCAATAACTAGAGGGCGTAAGTGTCCAACCGACAGCGCCTCCTCTACAGGAGACTGTTACTAACACCTTTCTATCACCAGAGTATGTAAATGTCCAAATAACAAGGCCACCTCCATATGCTAGGAGGCCCCTAAACCCCGCAGTTGATAGTTCGGTTCCTGAGACAGGATCTCATGTATTAACATGCCCTGTATTTGAGGTAGGAGGGCAGCGAATTCACCATGCTTTAAATTTCAAAATAGTGAAGCAGCTAAAAGGGACTGTAACAACCTATGGTCCTCAAGTACCCTTCATTGTAAGCTTGGTCGAATCCATTAACAACTTGAATATGATGCCAGTAGATTGGGCTAATATGTGTAAAGCTGTGCTAAATGGAGGTCAATACCTTTTATGGAAGGTTGCCAATGAGGAATTTTGCAAGGAGACGGCTAGGTGAAATGCAGAAGCTGGTTATCCTCAGAGAAATCTAGATATGTTGTTAGGAAAGGGACCTTATGAGGACCAGCAGCAACAAATTGCATATGATCCTGGCGTATACGCACAAATTGCTGCAGAGGCGGTTAGGGCATGGAAGACTTTACAAGGACATGGAGGTTTACAAGGTCAATTATCTAAGGTAATACAAGGAGCTAATGAATCTTATACTGAATTTGTAGATAGGCTTATTCAAACAGCTACCAGAGTTTTGGGGAATACAGAACAAGCAATGCCATTAATAAAAAACTGGCTTATGACCAAGCGAATCGTAGGTGCAGAGATATCACTAGACCATGGAAACATGAAGATTTAAACACATATATTAAATTATGTAAAGACATTAATGAATAAGAGGAAGTCATGGCAGCTGCAGTAAAACAGGCTTTAGATGCCAGAGACATCAATGAACAAGGGCAATTTGTGGCAGCTGCATTAAACAGGCTTTAGATGCAAGGCCAGGAACATGCTACAATTGTGAACAAACAGGACATTTTAAAAGGAATTGCTCCATAGGAAGAGGGTTTAACAAAAATAGGTACCAAAGGAGTAGAATACTGGGTATTTGCCCACGATGCCGTAGAGGGAGACATTGGGCTAATGAATGCCGTTCTCAAACCGCCATAGAGGGTACCTCATTATCAAAAACGAACAAGGACTAGCTGTTTATCCACGATATCATGGAGAAAGGCACCGGGCTCCATTGCCAAAAAAATGGACAGGGGAGCCCAATGCACTGGGGCCCAAAACCACAAATATACGGAGCACTGGAGGAACCCAGCAACCCCATCAGTGTAGTGCCCAGGACACATTGTGCATCAGACGCCTCAACAGACAAATCAGAGGGAGCGCAGGGTTAGACATCTGCACCTCCGTCAGATCAGTACTAACTGTAGAGATGGGGGTTCAAATCATTCACACATGGTGAAAGGACCTCTTCTCAAAGGAACAGTAGGCTTATTATTGGGACGCAGCTCTTCTAATCTAAAAGGACTTATGATAAGTCCTTGGGTAATTGATCCCGATTATGAAGGTGAAATAAAATTTATAGCCAGTTCTCCAAAGGACATATCAGTAATTTCACCAGGAGATAGAATAGCACAGTTACTAATAATACTCAGTCTGCATGATAAATTTTCCAGTCGTGCTGTAGAAAGAGGTTCCAAGGGATTAGGCTCCACAGGTGTAGATTTGGTTATGCTTTCTTTAAATTTAGATTCTCGCCCCAGGCTAAAACTAAATATTCAAGGACATGAATTTAATGGGCTACTTGATACAGGTGCAGATGTTAGCATTGTCTCTCATCAAGAATGGCCAAAACATTGGCCATTACAACAATACACTCAAACACTTTGAGACCTAGGAGTGGCAACTAATCCCCATAGAAGTGCAATGGTATTGGATTGGAAGGATCCTGAAGAATGTGAAGGAACTATACAGCCATATGTATTGGATAATCTTCCCGTAAATTTATGGGGATGAGATGTCCTAGATCAATTAGGTTTGACATTAACAAATAACATCAATCAAAATGTACCCACTATTATGGCTAGAGAAGGTTTTAGGAAAGGAAAAAGATTAGAAAAACAAGAACAAGGTATAGCAGCGCCAATACAAATAGACCAAGCAACAGACAGACATGGGTTGGATTTTCAGAAAGGGCCACTGAGACAATAAAAATTACTTGGAAATCAGAAAGACCAGTATGGCTTCTTCAGTGGACCCTGACTAAAGAAAAGATACAAGCAGCCCAGTTCCTGGTCAAACAACAATTAGCGGAAGAACATATACAACCTTCTGTATCTCCCCATTATACTTTCATTTCTGTCATCAAAAAGAAATCTGGTAAATGGAGATTATTGCAAGATTTAAGATCCATTAATAATGAGATGGTTATTTTGGGACCTGCTCAATCAAGGATTCCTCAATTGTCTGCTTTGCCAAAAACTTGGTATGTTTTAGTTATACATATTAAAGATTGTTTTTTTTTTTTTCATTTCCAATTCTTCTTGAGGATAGTCCAAGTTTTGCATTTACTATCCCTGCACTGAATCATGAAGGTCCTGATCAGAGGTATGAGTGGAAAGTACTCCCTCAAGGGATGGCTAACAGCCCAACTATTTGTCATATTTATGTTAACAAAGTAATCCAGCCACTTAGAAATCAAAATCCTGAACTACAAATATTTCACAATATGGATGATGTGTTATTAGCACACAAGTTAAAAACCCATTGCTAGAATGTTATGCCACACTTACAAACTTATTAAAAAATTATAATCTAGGGATATCAATTGATAAAATACAATTAAATTTTCCAATTAATTATTTAGGAGTTCTATTATCCTCAACCATGGTCAGTCCACCAAAAATTCAAATACGAGTAGATCAACTCAAATCAATTAATGACTTTCAGAAGTTATTAGGAGACATTAATTGGATAAGGCCTTATCTAGGTATACCAACAGGAGAGTTGGGACCTATATTTGATATCCTAAAAGGTCCATCTGATCCAAATTCACCCAGAATGTTAACGCCTGAAGCAAAAAAGGCATTAAAAATCATTGAAACATATATGGGAAATATGCATTTGGATAGATTTGATAAAATAATGCCTTTATTATTTATTGTGCTACCAGCAAAAAATATTCCTACAGGAGTATTTTGGCAAGAAGGTCCATTATTATGGATACATTTATCTTATTCTTCTAACACTATTATTACTAGGTATCCTGAGGCTGAGGGACAATTAATACTCATAGGAATAAAAGCAGCAAAGGGAGTGTTTGGAATTTCTCCCAATAAAATTATTACTCCATACACTATGAATCAAATTGATGAATTAGCTAATGAGTTAAATACTTGGGCAATAATCATGTGTAAATCTAATGTTTTATTTGATAACCACTTACCATCTAATCTTTTATTGTCTTTTGGGTCATTGCATCCTGTAATTTTTCCAAAAATTACAAGAAAACTCCTATCATGAATGCTCCAAATATATTCACTGATGGGTCAAATAATGGTACAGCAGCAATAGTTACACCTGATCAAATTTTTACATTTTTAGCACCCCAAAAATCAGCTCAAAAGGTAGAGCTTAATGCAGTATTATAAGCTTTTGTGATGTTTAAAGATTCTGTGTTTAATTTATTTTGCAATAGTCAGTATATAGTTAATGCTATAGTATCACTTGAAGATGCTGGTAGGATTTCCCCTTCCTCTACTGTTTTCTCTTTCCTTTCCAGTATACAGAGTCTAATCTGGGACAGAAAATATCCATTCTTAATAGGACATATCTGGGCACATACAGGATTGCCTGGAGCCCTTAGTTTGGTCAATGATTTAGTAGGTAAAACTACACATGACATTCATACATATTTTCTGTACACTAGAAGAAGCTATAAATTTTCATAAAAAGTTCATTATCAATGCTAATACTTTACAAAAGCATTTTAAAATAACTAAGGAACAAGCTAGACAAATAATAAAACAATGTCAAATTGTGTGACCATTTTACCACATTTTAATCTTAGAGTCAATCGTAGAGGATTGATACCTTACCATATATGGCAGATGGATGTCACACACTTGCCAGAATTTGGAAAATTAAAATATTTGCATGTTACAGTTGATACTTCTTCTGGATTTTTGATGGGCTCCCTTCATGGGGGAAAAAAACTAAAGATGTTATAGCTCATTGCTTACAAAATTTTGCCACTGTGGTCATTCCAAAGCAGTTAAAAACTGATAATGCCCCCGGTTATACTTCTACCTCTTTTAAACCATTTTGCTCATCATTTGGCATTACTCATATATCAGGAAACCCATACAATCCACAGGGACAAGCCATAGTTGAAAGAGCACATCACACTATTAAAATGTACTCATTAAAGTAAGAAGACAGAATTGGGAAGGGATATAAATTCCCCAAAGATAAACTTAAAATAACCCTTTTTACTCTAAACTTTTTAAATTTGGATTTTCAGGACTTAGTGCTGCAGAAAGGCATAAGTGTCCAAAAAATGTGTATAAGCCCGAGGTACTTTGGAAGGATATTCTAACAGGACAATGGAAAGGTCCTGACCCATTAATTTTCTGGAGTTGGAGGTCTGTTTGTGGGTTTCCACAGGAAGAACAGCAGCCGATTTGGATTCCAGAGAGATTAACTAAGATCCCGACCCAGTGATTGCCTGGAGTCGGGGGTCTGTTTATGTGTTTCCACAGGGAGAACAGCAGCCGATTTGGATTCCAGAGAGATTAACTGAAGCGATTTCGATAGACCAAAATAAGATGATTTGGCTCAAATCCATAACAGCTGATATCCAAAACTCCAGTTTGGCTATCCTTACATCTGCGACAGAACAGGGATGCTTTTTTCAATATCTATTTTATTATTGCCCTTTCTCAAATCATGAAGTTCTCTTTTGTTTTTTTGAGCTCATACAGACCTAGGTTAATGTTTTGCTTATCAGTTCTATTTTTTGACTGTAGAGTTTTTAAACATTGCAATGATGATTTCACATGTAAAATGTTATAAGGCCTTTACTATTATATTATGTGTTGTATGTATTTATTATGTGTGCACACTTGTGTTTTGTGTTATATATTTGAATGTGCATATGTCCATATATCACATATGATGAGTGCTAATGAAATAATATATCCATTTTTTTTATTCACGTGAATTAAATTGTTTAATTTAAATTGGGTAAACAACTGTTCAGGATTGTTTTAATATGTGAAAAAATAGGAGGTTAACAGACGTGTTTGTTTACTTTCACTTTTCCTTTTCATTATATTTAATTATTCTCTTCAAGATAACGTAAATTGTTAAGAAAATTGTTTTCTTTTAGTGCCTTCAGGAATGTTACAGAATTTTTTCTTTAGCCATTATTGCCAGAATTCCTATCTTCATCCCAGTGCCGGTGAAGACAAAGATAAAATCAATCTACAGATTCTGCAATAGCCATCACTGAACTGCTTGTAGAACTTGCCTGGATTATGTATCACTTGTATGCATTGTGAACTCACTTGTATGCATTGTGAACTATCTGCTGGTGCAGCGAATTGTGGCAGTGTTGGGGTACTTATGCTGATGCTGTCATCAGTGATAGAATTTTTCCAATAGGAGCCATCAATTGACTTGGTGTATCTTCCCTATTCTCACTTGATAGAGGTCAGGAAACTTACAGAGGGAGGCGAAAGACTTCATCAGCAATGACTGCTCTTTTCTCAATTTTGGTTTTGGATGCACACATGGGATTTTTCTTTAGATCTATCAGGTTCTGAGAATCAAAGCCACAACCTCACACAGGGCCAAGAGGCTGATTCAGACACATCCCTTTCCAAAGTAATTAAGCAAAGAGCCACAGGTGATGCCCATTCATTTCAATTTGAAAACTGTTTTCTTCAGGCTCCACAAAGGGGTGGCCTGAGGCAAAGACATTCCTAACATTCAGGGCAAGGGAACCATAGGTAAGCAAATTGCCCAAAGCAGGGTTTCTCCACTGAGACTTTTCTGGTTACACTGATCTCTGAGGTTTCTGAGATGTTCCCATTCCCTTCAGCTATCCAGTACATGGCTATGTCACAGAGTTTGGAGGTGGTACATATCTTGGACACAAAACCATGAGCCTATTCTGGAGAGAGGCCAGAAATCAGGAGGTGAACAGGAACTTAGGAAGATAGTAGGTGTTGTCTATCCATAAGGCAAGCCACAGTCCATTCATAAAAAGGGCAGAATAAAT
This sequence comes from Callospermophilus lateralis, assembly GCF_048772815.1. Classification (NCBI taxonomy): domain Eukaryota; kingdom Metazoa; phylum Chordata; class Mammalia; order Rodentia; family Sciuridae; genus Callospermophilus; species Callospermophilus lateralis. The sequence goes on from NW_027515326.1 coordinate 661,632, forward strand.
GCCTGGAAGCTTCCTACTAGTCAGGACACCACCATTGATGTATTCACTTTTCTAATAACTACAACCACGGACACAGTGGATACACAGACATAGAAAAACTCGCCTTCTCAAACGACTTACTAGAAACAGTCGACTCCAAACCAAACAAACAACCTTTGCTACCTATTCTCAGAACATGAGACAAAACCACGAACTCACACCCACACCCACTAAGGCACCTCATTCCCACAACAAGGTCTGTGACTATCCGGAGTGTCCTCTGACTGGTGGACCATACTATGTTCCCCCAAAATGGCCTGTCCTTTATCAGATCAGGTCCCTTTTGCCAACTCTGTTAAGTTGTCAGGAGCCAGCAATGAGCCACTACCTGCTTGCTCAGGAAAGGCCCCTCTTCAGAGTTCTCCTAGCATTTGGTCATCCTCACATCAGGAGGTACCAAGAAAGACTGACTCTGTCCTTGGAAAATTCAAACAAGTGTGCCCACTGGGAATGGGACTGGCACTGGCTCTGGGTGGCTGGCTTCCTGGATCCCAAGTTCAGAGAGTTCCATCACCAAGGAAGTGAGGTAGGTCACTTCCTTCAGGAACTGAATGAGGTCAATACCTTGGCAACCACTTTGTCCTAACAGTTGTTTACAAGGGTCCCATGAGATGGAGGCTGCCCCTACTTTCTCTGACTCAGTCATAAGTTAGAATGGTATATCAACCACAGGCACCATGGAACAGCTCTCCACACAGGCCTGGTTTTGTCCATCTTCTCTACATTAAGAACAGAGCGACTGATTCAGACACAATACTTCATCCTGACAGGTTTTTTTGCCATGGAAGATGATTTTGTGCTCTCAGGTCCTTCATAGCTGCCTAAGTCTTCTCCAGGGATCATTTCTGCATGGACCTTTGAGGATTTCAGCAGGTGGAAGATCCCCTACATACCTGTATTGTAAGACCAACTCTGTCCCTGCTCTACTGTAAAGATAGATTGATGGAACAGTGTATGCTTAGGGTTAATAACAAGTTTGATTTGGCTTAGGAATCATTCTGTGCAATGAATAATGGTTTTGGGAACCTGCGATATTTACAAGAATATATAGGTGAAATATAAGTATGAACACAGAAATCTAGGTAAGATTTGATGCCCAGAAGTGCATTGGGCCCTTGATTGAAATACTCAGCTTTGAATTATATTCTGCACAGATGTCTCAGATAAATTGATATACAATGGCAGAGGACCTTGTACCTTGGATGATTGAATGTCAAAAAGAACATCCAGTCAGAAGGATAGTCAGTAGGATTAGGAAGATATTCATAGGTTTAGAAAGCAGAGTGAGTATAGGATTTGAACCAAACGTTCTATAACAGTAGGGTTTCGGGTAGAGAATGAATGTAAATATCAACACATGTGAAGAGCCAGTCACATTGATGAACTCTGGAAAGTATGTAGGAAACCATATATCAATAGAGACATTAGGAAATCAGGCAAAGTATAAAGTACGTGATAGGATCAGGCATTTTCAACAGTGTTGAGGTTGAATATATAATCTTAGGAAGAAAGAAATATGTAGTCACCAATAAAATTGACATTTGATAGCATTAGGCAACCTGGACATAGATGTTTTTAGTAATCCATACTCACTTTCCATTTAGACTTCGGTACAAACATAAGTGTGACCTTTGCATTTTGTGAAAGAAGTCTCATGAAAAGACCAGTCATGAAACCCTGTGGAAAACATGTTTTCTGAATTAGGAAGTGATGGAAAGTAAAACAAAATGCCTATAAATTTATGAACTAGTGGATTAAATATATATCCTATCATGTGCATTAACTGAAGAAAAAGAAATGTACCAGTATTGAATAAAAATGAATGACAAAATACACATCACGTCCCATAGGAATCTACTTGCATTGATATAAAACTGTGTCAGTTACTGCAGAAATATTAGGATTTGTATGCACCATTTACTGCTAGTTTTCAGTAATAGGAATCAAATATGTAGTTCAGGTGGATGAATATTTCTCAGAATAATCTTGTGAAAAGTTGATTATTAATCCACATACATGAATATGAATGAATTTACGGAGTGTATAATAAGACACATATATTTCATATTTTGAAAAATCTGTAGAGTGTGTGTGTATATATATATAAACATACACACACACACACACACACACACGCATGCACACAAACAGACATTAAAAAGTAGCAATATATGCCAATTGAAATTCACCACGAAATATATGTCATCCACAGATCCAAATAAATTTGTTTTACTGAACATGGATTCATGTATAATTTTATTGTACTAGGAAGCTCATCAATAGTTTGAATTTTCAGTTTCAACAGCGTTTAGGAGGAGTGATCTCTTCTCACAATTTGTGTCTGCCAAGTCAGCCACCTCACAAGAATGTACGTGTGGTACCAGGTAGGATTCTATATGTGCATATAAAAATACATGTGCTGAATAGGATACAGAGAAAGGTAGACAGGAATTCACATATTTGTTAACTTTAAAAACACATGGAGAATCATTTCAACAAAAAATTGACTAGATTTATAACTCCTACCCTATATAATGCAAAAGGCAATTCCAATGATACACCATTCCTCCTCTGAACTGCTTCTATTTCTATTCTGTTTGGGTTAATTTTCTCCATCATATTAGAATTAGTAGTCAGAGTCTAGTTGGCATGGGTTTGTGTCAGGGATTCAGTATTTTGAATGAAAATTTGGAAAATGATTCCAATGTTTATGCAAATATATGCTACAAAAGTATCTTCCCACTCTCATCCATAACAATGCCTTGAGATTACCTTGGCCCCAAGTTAGACACAATTAGAGGAGAAGAGTTAGAAAATCTGTGAATACATATCTGGAATCAAATATGCTCACGAGTTCACAAACTTGGAGGTGGTAGAGGAGATTCCAAAAGTAAGGGACAGGGTAAACACTCCACAAACATGGAGCTCTGCTGGACTAAAGACTTCTTGAGGAACTGCCTCTGAGGTTGGGCACTTGAAATATATGTTGTAGTCAGGAGATTCAGCTTCCTTTGTAGTGAGACCATCAAATCTGGGTATACTTCTATGTGACCTGGAATACATGATTTCTTATTTTCCAATAAACATGAGGAAGCTGTATTTAATTTTCTGTTTGTAGGTAAACTGTGGCCACTGGGGGCTAATTGTCTACTCTTGTGGACTCTGAAGCCATTTGGTCATCCTCCAGTTTTCCTGGTGTTGCTTGCTGCTGCACTGGGAGTTTCGTATTTGCTTCACGAATTACAAGGAATTCACCTGGGACAAAGTGCTGGAGGGAGTTCTGTCACCTGTGGTGAGTCAGGGTCTGAAGAAGAATGTACCAACCAGGCTTCTATTCCACATAGCTTGCCTCCTTGACCATAGCAACCGGATTCTGAACATTGGCCTGAAACCTCTCCATATAACAAGATACCTTTACATAGAAGCGTCTGCTGGATGCATCATGTCAGTCACAAGCCAATTGGAAGCCAATGGCAGATCCACATGGCCCCACCACAGATGTTTTTTTATCACACACCTGCCCATCACTCCACTAGGCCCACTACTCAGCAGGGTCCAACTTCCTGGAATCTCTGTTATACACCATTTTCATGAAACTCAGTCAATCAAGTCACTGTCCTGCATAATTATGTTCAGCAACAGGACAACCAAAGTTTCTCCAGTGCCATCTGGTCATGGGAATTTCAAAAATTTCATGGTATTTATCTAGCAATTTTTCAAGGATGAAGTTGGCAGCATGTGGGTTTCAATTCATTCAGGGACCATTAAATGTTGTGGAAGTTCATTTCAAATGAAGTTCTGGAGAACTCTCACTGGCAAGGTTTCCCAAAGATTGGCCAAAGGTCACATAAATCCAGGCCCATTGAGGTCTACAATGTAACGTCCATGTGTGTTTTGACTCTCAACTAAGACTGCCAAGTCGTTAAGAATAAAATCATGTGATATCAAGCCTGAGATTCCCAGTGGTCTCTGGAAAGCCACCCTGGGCCTAGATCTCAGTTTCCAAGGGTGACTCTCATGCTTGGCCTTCTAAAATCCCAACTCAATTCATGGCAATACTTCTCTAAGTTCAGTTCCTGTACTCAGTCTCTAAGGGAATCACACCAGAGTTCAAACTCAGGTGGACTCAGTCATCCCTTTCAACTGCCACAAAAATAACCACAATTAATACCAAAACACTCCCACATGGCCCTCACCTTCTTCCATATAGACACTCATCATAACCTCTGACTGTAGATTTCCATGAGGAATGCAGCCCAAGACAGTGTCCAAAATACGCTTTCTTGCCCCTCATTTACCTAAATTCTGAGTGACCTGGACACCCTTCCTGTGAACCAGGAGTGATCAAATAGGCCTGCCGTTAATACTGATCCACTTCTCAAATTTGAGACCTACTGACTGTGGGGTTTAGATTCTTTATGTGAATTGGAGTCATGAGAAAACCCAACCACCTATATGCTAGCCTCTGCAGGGAATTGAAGAACTCATTTGACCTAAAGGATCCCTATTCTCACTTGATTGATGTCAGAAACCTTACAGAGGAAGGCGAAAGACTTCATCCACAATGACTGCTCTTTTGCTATTTTGGTTTTGGATGCACACATGGGATCTTTCTTTAGATCCATCAGTTGCTGAGAATCTAAGCTACAGCCTAACACAGGGCCAAGACGCTGATTCAGACACATCTCTTTGCAAAGCAATTAAGCAAAGAGCCACAGCTGATGCCCATTCTTTTTTATTTGAAAAAGGTTTTCTTCAGACTTCACAAACCGTTTTCCTTAGGCAAAGACCTTCCTGACATTCAGGGAAACAGAACAATAGGTAAGCAAAAGGCCCAAAGCAGGGTTTCTCCAATGAGACTTTACAGGTCACACTGGTATGTGAGTTTTCTGAGATGCTCGCCATTCACTTCAGGTATTCAGTACATGGCCATGTCACAGAGCATGGAGGTGGTACATATCTTGGATACAAAACCATAAGCCTATTATGGAGAGTGACCAGATTTCTGGAAGAAAACAGGAACTTAGGAAGATCGTAGGTGTTGCCCATCATTATGGCAAGCCGCATTCTATTTATAAATTGGGCAGCATGAATGCTGGTAAGCTTTCTAAAAGACAGGACACATCCATTGATGCTTTCTCTTTTCTAATATCTACAATCACGGACACAGTGGGATACAGCGACACAGAAACACTCGAATTGTCAAATGACTTACTAGAAACAATTCCCCCCAAACCAAACAAACCTCATTTCCTACCTCTTCTCAGAACATGAGCCAAAACCACAAACCCACACCCACACCCACAAAGGCACCTCTTTCCTCCAAGTAGGTTGTGACTATTTGGAGTGTCCTCTGACTGTGGGCCATTCTAGGTTCCCCCAAAATGGCCTGTCCTGTCTCAGATTTTGTGTCCTTTGCCAAGTCTCTGAAGTTGTCAGGAGCCAGCAGTGAGCCACTACCTGTTTTCTCAGGAAAGGCCCCTCTTCAGAGTTTTCCTGCCATTTGGCCATCCTAACATCAATAGGTACCAAGAAAGACTGACTCTTTCCTTGGGAAATTCAAAAAGTAAAACCACTGAGACTGGGACTGGGGCTGTCAATGTTTGACTGGCTTCCTGGATCGCAAGTTCACAGAGTTCCATCACCAAGGAAGTGAGGTGAGGTCACTTCCGTCAGGAACTGAATGAGTTCACTGCCTTGGCAACCAATCTGTCCTAAGAGTTGCTTCCAAGCTTCCCATGAGATGGAGGCTGCCCCTGCTTCCTGTGACCCTTTAACAAGTTAGAATGGTATATCACCCATAGGCACCCAGGAGCAGCTCTCCACACAGGTATCATTTGGTCCATCTTCTCTACATTAAGAATGGAGAGGCTGATTCAGACAGAACCCTTCACCCTGACCAGGTTGTTTTCCATGGAAGATGACTTTTGCACTCTCAGGTCCTTCAGAGTTGCCTACATCTTCTCCAGAGATTATATCTGCATGGACCTTTGAGGTTATCAGCAGGTGGAAGACTCTGTCCCTGCTCTTCTGTAACGTTAGATTGAGGGAACCATGTATGGTTAGGGTTAATAACATGTTTGATTTGGGTTAGGAATCATTATGCTGAATAAATAATGGTATTGGGAACCTGCAATATGTATAAAAATATATAGGTGAAATATATGTATAAAAACAGAAATCTAACTAACATTTGAAGCCCAGAAGGGCACTGGGCCCTTGATTGGGATACTTAGCTTTGAAAAAATTGATATACAATGGCATAGGAGCTTGTACTTTGGATCATAGAATGTAGAAGAGAACATCCAGTCAAAAAGGATAGTCGGTAGTGAAAGGTTAATAAAATAGGTACTTGTCACTTACTGTTTTTCTGTATGCTTAACAAAACACTGTTGAAATCTTGAGAACTGTTTGCTAATCTTGTTCCCAGAATGTGCTGTCCCCAACTGCCAAAGTGTAGAATGTACTCCCTCACCCGGTTGCATGCAAACCGACCACTCGCCCTGACCCATCAGTATACTTCCCTCCCTGCCCTCTCCAAGGAAAATATATATTTTCTGCTTAAACTGTTCTCAGGGCTCTCTGCTCTATTCAAGTGAGCTCCGAGCCCCAGCATGCTGGACCCAGAATAAACCCTTTGCTGTTGGATAAGACAGTCTGTTAGTGGTCTCTTCCTTCCATGCTCACCCGACCTTTACATATGGAGATTCCACCGAGTTTTGGCAGCGTCGGACAAAAGACCCTAACGGGTTCCTCTTGGGTTAAGTAAGGTGCCTCTTTCTTGTTTCAGTGTTAAGGTTAGTGCTGGGCAAAATGGCTGTCGATGAAGAGCGTGAGTTCTCTCCGATGGTGGCTGACAGACGTGTCACAGAGCCACAGACCACGTCCCTGGGGAACTTCCCAAAGACTCGGGAAATCGAGGAACAATAGTCTCCTCGACTCAGTAATATTTTGTATCTGATTAGGAATTGCCAGCCCATTGGGTTTTGCTGGCTACTCAGTCCTGGTCTCAGTTTTGGATGTCCATTGAATGTCTTTATTGTCTTGTCTTGTCTGTGTCGTGTGTCTTGCATTCACTCTTTGTGTATCTTTCATTATGGGACACAGCACTTCAATGCCCCTGTCCCTGACCCTTGATCACTGGACCAAAGTCCGCTTAAGGGCTCAGAATCTTTCTTTTTTAGTTAAACGCTGGACCTTTCAGAATCTCTGTGCCTCAGAATGGCCCACCTTTGAATTTGGATGGCCCCTAGAAGGATCTTTCTACTTCCCACTAATTTAAGAAGTCAGAGATATTGTCTTTCACCCGGGCACACATAGCCATCCGGATCAACAGCCATATATCTTAACTTTGCTGGACCTCTGCAAATCTCCTCCTCAATGGGTGAAGCCTTTCTTTGTCCCTTCCCCTGCTCCTACTCCTTCCCCCATGATCTCTCAAACCCTCTGCTCCTCCTCCTCCTCCACCCTTTGTAATCCCTGAGTCAAAAGATTTGACTCTTCTGGACTCTCTTCCCCCTTATCATACCCTGCCTTCGTCCCCCAACCACCAACACCCTCTAAGTGATTCCCCTGCAGCTGACTCAGCCTCTCTACCACTGGAGGAATCTAAGCTGGCCCAGCGCCCTCCAGATAACTCCCCTGCAGCACACACAGCCCCTCCTCCGCAGGAGGAAACTAGCCCAGCTAAGGAAACTTGATGGTGGTGAATGATTGAAAACCCTGGAACTCCTGTGATGCTCCCACTATGTCTCTACAGACCATTGATTGACGAAGGCCATGGGGGGAAAATGCAAGCCTACAAATATTGGCCTTTCTCCTCTTCTGACCTATATAACTGGAAATATAACAATCCCCCTTTTTCCGAGGACCCCACAGGGCTCACAGGTCTGGTTGAGTCATTGATATTTTCACATTTGCCTACTTGGGATGACTGTCAACAATTCCTAGGGACTCTCTTCACGACAGAGGAACAAAAGAGAATCTTCCTGGAAGCTATAAAAAAATGTCCTCCGACCAGATTGGAGAGTGATACATCTTCCCAACTTAATCAAAGCTGGTTTTCCTTTGAAACAACCCAACTGGGACACCAAAACCATTGAAGTTAGAAAGCATCTGTCCACTTATCGCCAGGTTCTAATAGTGGGCATCCGAGTGGCCACTAGGCGACCAACTAATTTGGCCAAGGTAATAGAGATTATTCAAATGCCTGATGAATCTCCCTCTATGTTTCTAGAGAGAATTATGGAGGCAAGTAGGAGATATACTCCTTTCGATCATCAGGCAGAGGATCAAAAGGCATCTGTCATGATGGCCTTTATTGGGCAAGCTGCCCTGGATATTAAAAGAAAGTTACAATGCTTAGATGGATTACAAGATATGACTTTGAGAGATTTAGTCAGAGAAGCCAAGAAAATATACCTTAAGAGAGAAACTGAGGAAGAGAATGAAGCAAAGTGAGGATAAAAGAAACAACAGACAGAATAAGGCGTTGACTAAGGTCCTGGTCACAACAACAAAAGGGCCAGAAATTAAGAAACAGGGAGACAGGAAGGGATACCTGGTCCCATGCCAGAGGCCACCCCTGGCCTCAGATCAATGTACCTACTGTACAAAAAAAAGGACACTGGGCCAAAGAGTGCACTAGAGAGGGACAGCCACGCCAGTCAGCCATTCTGACTCTGGAGGATGACTATGAAAGTCGGGGCTCAGATTTCCTCCCCGAGTTCAGGGTAACTTTTGAAGTGGAGGGGACCCCAGTAATCTTTGAAGTGGATAAAGGGGCAATATACTCATCCCTAGTGTCACATTGGGCCCTCTATCAAATAAAAGGTCTCTAGTTCAAGGGGCTAATGACAGTAAATATCGGGCTTGGACAACTAAGAGGATCATGGACCTGGGGAAAGGAAAAATCCATCACTCCTTCCTAGTAATCCCAGAATTCCTAGCCCCATTGATGGGCAGAGATCTGCTCACCAAGTACCGGGCCAAAATAACTTTTAACCCTGAAGGCCCCCAAGTGGAATTTCTAAATCCTTCACTAAAAACTCCTATAGTCACAGCTCTAAATATGTCAACTCACTCACCTTGGTTCAAAGAAACTGCAGGTATTTCTGAAGTATCAAGAACAGAGTTTTCCACTAACTGACTCACAGCAAAAAGAAATAACTAAATGGGTAAAAAAAGCCTGTCGAGTCCATCAATTGGTAAATGCTTACCCTTCCAAGCTTCCTGCAGGAAAGCACCTACGAGGAACCAGACCAGGACAATTCTGGGCAGTTGACTTTACTGAAATTAAGCCAGCAAGGTATGGACATAAATATCTTCTAGTCTTTGTAGATACATTTTTAGGATGGATTGAAGCCTTCCCCACTAAAAGAAAAAAAAAAGAAACAGTGCAAATGGTGGTCAAGCAGATCCTGAAAGACATTTTTCAAAGATACGGCCTGCCAAAGGTAATACGGTCTGATAATGCACCGGCGTTCGTGGCCCAAGTAAGTCAGGGGTTAGCCAGGAACCTGGGGATTCATTGGAAGTTTTATTGTGCTTACAGACCCTAGAGTTCAGGACAGGTAGAAAGAATGAATAGAACCATTAAAGAGACCTCAACAAAATTAAGCTTAGAGACCAGCATAAATGATTGGACTATGCTCATGCCTTATACAATGTTTCGTGCAAGAAATACGCCCTCTGTTTCTTTGAGTAACCACACCCCCTGTGAATATCTAGGGTGCCTCTCCTCCAGTAATGGACCAAAGCCCAACTCTAAGACCTAACGATCCCTTTCACACCCCCTTGCTTGACAGACTTAAAGCTCTTGAAAGATCTCAGTGATACCTGTGGAAAAAGCTGGCCACTGCCTACCAAACTGGGGACGAGGGGACTCCACATCGATATCAAGTAAGAGATTCATCTACGTAACATGGTATCAGGTGTCATCCCTGGAACCCCACTGGAAACGACCATACCAGGTGGTACTTATAACATCTACAGTGGTAAAGGTAGACAGAATCACTTCCTGGATCCTTGCCTCTCATCTCAAGCCTGCGCCCTGTCCACACTCTGGCTGGAAACTGGAAAAGACTGGTAACACTTTCAAATTGCATATTCACCATGTGGATAAGCCTATAGACTCTCCCCTCGGACACAAGTAGTCCTAACCCTCATCAGCCCGTTCAGCAGTGTTGGCTGATCACAAATTCTACTGGAAAAGAAGTATAATCTATCTCGCATACAGCCCACTTAGGGACCTGGTGACCATCTCTCCACCCAGACATTTGTCAGCTGGCTATAGGTCTTTCCTAATGGGATATCCCTGATGAAGAGGATCCCACTAAAATTCCATTAAATCCTTCCTTACCATAGATAATGGAAACAAACATTATGGATGTAGGGACACACGAGCCAGATGCAGGTTGGCTAGCCTAGATTACTGTGTTTACCCGGCCGACTGTCAAAGCCATAAACAGCCATGGCTGTGTGGGGGAAAAGCCGACTTCTTCTGTAAGTCATGGGGATGTGAGCATACAGGGGCTGCCTGATGGAACCCAAACTCCGCATTAAATTCAGTACACAGCATTGGCCATATTACGAATTAGAAAACAAAAACTGATGGCAACCAGAGGGGACTCTAGATCCTCAAATCCTGTGTGACCTTTTTAACATCTGCTGGTGCTCAAAAGGGTAAAAGGAGATTCCACTATGTAGAGGCCTTTTCCCTTCTTTGGTCACATCCTGAACTATGCTTATCCAATAGATCCTCACCTTCAGCCTTCTGCTCCAGAGTCTCTGCTGTCACTCCCACCTCAGCAACCTGATTTCTCCACTACAATTATTAGATCAAAAACCCATATCTCTGCTGGTTCTCAGACCATTGCCCCCTTGCTGACGTAGCAGGTACTGAGGTACCCCTCCACCCACTCACTCCTCTCTTCTGCTGTCAGTGCCCGCACCGGGTCCCACCAGGTTCTCTTACCAACTAACCCAAAGCTCAAACCAGCTGAGGAGAGCCCTCAGACCCATATCCAAGATGTAATGAAAATGGCCTTTAAAGTTGCTTTGTCATCACTGAAAACAGTTTACTAAGAATTTAAAGTCCCTAACATGTGTTTTGGGATACTCACAACCATCTTCTTCTTTGCTCTACCTGTTCTACTGCTCAAATATTTGTTGCTAGGAAAATTCCAAACCACTTTCCAATTATTTTTTTACATCTCTCTTTTCTCATTCTCAGATACTCTGAGCTGCTCTCAGCCCCACCTTCTCCGTCTTACCCCTCTGTACCAGGCCCACAGAAAAGTCTTTAACTGACCTCCAGAAGTCTTCACCATGGCTGACTTTAGGACTTTCAGCAAAAGAGTCCCTATAAAAAAGTTCAATGTAGTTAAACTTCCTATTTTCATGTTGCCCTGTTCTACTTGGCCACTGGCTAAAAAAATTAGCACTCCTAATCAAGACACCCCCTTACTAGTTTTTCACAAAAATATGTGAACAAGGCCTCTGGCCTTGACATGGGGCTTCACAGAGATGGCTACATTTCTAAGTTAACGAAGTTAGCAACTGGGCTCCGTGGTAACAGCTGGCAATGGGAAAATAAGAAAGGGAAGAAAAAGCTCTTTCCCTCCCAGGTGTCCTTGAAAAGTTAACTTGCCCAGAACCGAGGAAAAAACAGAAACAAAACTGCTTTTTTAAACTTCTGCAGACTGTGAACTTCTGAGCCCCTTCCATTACATGTTGGGTACAAAATTCTGAAACTACCTAAACTTGGGTTTCAGAGGATTACTTGATTACAACAGAATCAATGCCCTCTGAATCTGGTTGCCACCAAATAGGACTGTTTCCCTGTCTTCAGTGCTATCTTAGGTGAGTTGCCTTGTCCGTCCCTACTACAGCATGATTCTATATACTTAAACATTGTTAATGTTTTCATGAAATGGTCAACAGATGTGATTAATTGTGTAATCGTGCAGATGTTTCCCAGAGTGCTCTATCACAATGCAGGTTCATTTGAAGATCAAATAGGGGGGCATTCAACCCGGTTCCACTGAAAATATATATCCCTCAACTTAGCCATCATATTAGGAATAGAAATTGCTGCACTGGTGGCCACGGGAACCACTGCCTTTGTCCATGGGACTCAACAAATGACCCAACAAATGACAGCAATAGACCAAAACTAAGATATTAGAAACCTCCTTCAGAGCTTTGCATGAGTCTTTTACCTCTCTCTCTGAAGTTGTTTTTCAGACCACTCGAGGGTTGGACCTCCTTGTCATGAGAGAAGGGGCCTCTGTGCTGCATTGAGAGAAGAAAGTTGTTTGTATGCCGAGCATACTGGAGTTGTAATAAAATCTAAGAGTAAATTAAAAAGATTCCTTGAAAAGCATCAAAGAGATAGAGAGGCCCAAAAAAGGTGGTTTGAGTCTTGGTTCACACAGTCTTCCTGGTTAACTACGTTTTTATCAACCCTGGCCGGTCCAATAATAATCCTCATATTATTGCTAACTATTAAACCCTGTTTTCTCAACCGTGTAATTTCTTTTCTCCAGGCTCAAATTGGACGAGTTAAACTTATGGTAATACCCCACTAGTATACATAGAATGTGACACCCCCCAATGATCATTTTTATGATTAAAAGTAGCCAGAAGAAGAAGTGGGGAATAAAAGGTTAATAAAATAGGTACTTGTCACTTCCTGTTTTTCTGTATGCTTAACAAAACACTGTTGAAATCTTGAGAAATGCTTGCAAATCTTGTTCCCAGTATGTGCTGTCCCCAACTGCCCAACTGCAGAATGTGCTCCCTCACCCAGTTGCACGCAAATCGCCCACTCGCCCTGATCCATCAATAAACTTCCCTCCCTGCCCTCTCCAGGTAAAGTATATAAGCTCTACTTAAGCGATTCTCAGGGCTATCTGCTCTATTCAAGTGAGCTCTGAGAACCAGCATGCTGGACACTCAATAAACCCTTTGCTGTTGCATGAGATAGTCTGTTGGTGGTTTCCTCCTGCGAAGCTCGCCCGACATTTACTATAATGATTGAAAGTAGAAGAGAACATCCAGTCAAAAAGGGATTGTTGATAGAAATAGGAAGATAGTACGTTTAGGAAGAAGTGTGAGTATAGGATTTGGAACAAAAGTTCGTTAGCTACAGGGTTTCGGTTACAGAGTGATTGTTAAAGTCAGCACAGGTGAAGAGTCAGTCACAATGATGAACTTGGGAAAACATGAAGTAAAGCAGATATAAATAGAGACATTACAAAATAAGGCAAAGTATAAAGTGAGTGATAGGATTAGACATTTTGAACAGGGTTGAGTTTGAATACATAATTTAGGAAGAAACAAATATGTAGTCACCAATAGGATTGACATTTCAGAGCATTAGGCAAATTTCAGGTGGATGAATATTTCTGAGAATAATCTTGTGAATAGTTGATTATAAATCCACATACATGAACATGAATGAATTTAGGGAGTGTACATAAGACACATATATTTCATATTTAGAAAAATCTGGAGAGTACACACAGACAAAAAAAGTAGCAATATATGTCAATCAAAATTCATCATAAAATATATATCATCCACAGATCCAAAAATATTCATTTTACTGAACATGGATTTATGTATAATGTTGTTCAACTAGGAAGCTCACCCATTGTTTCAATATTCAGTACCAACAGGGTTTAGTAGGAGTGATCTCGTCTCACAATTTGTATCTGCCAAGTAAGCCAAATCACAAGAACAAACGTGTGGTACCAGGTAGGATTGTATATGTCCATATTAAAATACACATGCTGAATAGGCTACAGAGAAAGGGAGACAGGAATTCACATGTTTGTTAACTTTAAAAATACATGGAGAACTATTTCAACAAACAATTGACTAGATTTATAACTCCTACTCTGTATCATGCAGAAGGGAAGTCCAACTATACACCGTGCCTCCTCTGAACTACTTGTATTTCTATTCTGTTTGGGTTATTTTTCTCCATCATATTAGGATTAGTAGTCAGAGTCTGGTAGGGTATGGGTTAGTGTCAGGGATTCAGTATTTTGAATGGAAAACAGGAAATTGAATCCAATGTGTATGCAAACATATGCTACAGAAAAATCTTTCCACTCTCATCCAGAACAATGCCTTGACATTACCTTCGCCTCAAGAAAAACACAATTAGAGGAGAAGAGTTAAAAAATTTGTGAATACCTATCTGGATTGGAAAATGCTCCTGATTTCACATCATTGGAGTTGGTAGAGGAGTTTCTAAAAGTAATGGACAGGGTAAACACTCCACAAACCTCGAGCTCTGCTGGCCTAAATATTTTTGAGGATCTGCCTCTGAGGTTGAGCACTTGAAATATATGCTGTTGTCAGGAGCTTTAGCTTACTTTGTAGTGAGACCATCAAAGCTGGGTCTGCATCTATGCGATCTGGATGACATGGTTACTTACTTTCCAATGAAATGAGGCAACAGTGCTGAATTCTCTCTTTGTAGGTAAACTGTGGCCTCTGAGGGCTAATTGTCTCCTCGTGTGGACTGTGAAGCCATTTGGCCATCCTCTAATTTTCGTGGTGTTTTTGCTGTTGCTCTGGGAGTTTGGTATTTGCTTTACAAAATACGAGTTCAAATGGGACACAGTACTGGAGGAGTTCTGTCAGGTGTGGGGGGAAGGGTCTGGAGGAGAATGCACCAAACAGTATTTTATCCCACGTAGCTTGCCCCCTTGACAATAGCAACATGATTCAGAACATTGCCCTGAAACCTCTCCATATATCAAGATTCCTTTACATATAAGGGTCTGCTGGCTACACCATGTCAGTCACAAGCCATTTGGAATCCAATGGTAGATCCTCATGGCCCTACCACTGATGTTTTATCAAACACCTGCACACCACTGCTCTGGGCCACTACTCAGCAGGATCCAACTCACTGGCATCTCTGTTCTAAACCATTTTCATGAAACCCAGTAAATCAAGGTACTGTCTGGTATACTCATGATCAGCAACAAGACATCCAAAAGTTTTCCAGTGCCACCTGGTCATGGGAATTTCAAAAATTTCATGGTATTTATCTAACCATTTTTCAAAGATGAAGTTGGAGTCACTGTGGGTTTCAATTCATTCAGGAATCATTAAATGGTGAGGAAGCTCATTTCAATGAAAGCTCTAAAGAACTCTCACAGGCAAGGCTTCTGAAAGAGTGCCCAAAGAGGCCACATAAAGCCAGGCCCATTGAGGTCTACAAGGTGAGGCCCATGTGTGTTTTGACTCTCAACTCAGCCTGCCAAGTCTTTAATAATAAAATCATTTTATATCCTGGCGGAGATTCCCAGTGCTCTGTGGAAAGCCACCCTGGGCCTAGATCTCAGTTTCCAATGGCGACTCTCATGCATGGCCTACTAAAATTCCAACAAAATTCATGGCAATATTTCTCTGACTTTAGTTCCACAACTCAGTCTCTAAGGGGAATCACACCAGAGTTCAAGCCCAGGTGGACACAGTCATTTTTTCCAACCGACACACAAATGACCAAAATTATAACCAAAACACCTCCACATGACACTAATCCTCTTCCATGTAGAGACTCATCCTCACCTCTGGCGAAGGTTTCTATGAGGGGCGCAGCCAAAGACAGTTTCCAAAATAAGCTCGCTTGCCCCTCATTTGCCTAAAGTCAGGGTGGCCTGGACACCCTTCCTGTGAACCAGGAGTGACAAAATAAGCATGCCTTTAATACTGCTCTGTTTCTCCAATTTGAGCCCTACTGATTTTCAGATATAGATTCTTTATTTCATTTGGAGTCATGTGAAAACCCAAGCACCACTGCAGGGCTTGGAAGAACTCATTTCATCCAAAGAATCCCTATTCTCACTAGATAGAGGTCATGAACCTAACAGAGGAAGGCAAGTGACTTCATTCACAATGACTGATCTTTTTGCAATTATGGTTTTGGATGGACACAAGCGATCATTCTTTAGATCCATCAGGAGCTGAGAATCTAAGTCACAGCCACACATAAGACCAAAAGGCTAATTCAGCCACATCCCTTACCAAAGCAATTAAGCAAAGAGCCACAGATGATGCCCATTCATTTCCATTTCAAAACTGTTTTCCTCAGGCTTCACAGAGGGGTGGCCTGAGGCAAAGGCCTTCCAGACATTCAGGGCAACAGAAAAATAGTTAAGCAAAAGATCCAAAGTAGCGTCTCTCCTCTGAGACTTTCCTGATCACACTGATATTTGACATTCAGGGCAACAGAACAATAGTTAAGCAAAAGATCCAAAGTAGGGTCTCTCCACTGAGACTTTCCTGGTCACACTGATATCTGAGTTTTCTGAGAATCTCGCCATTCTCTTAAGCTATCCAGTACATGGCCATGTCACAGGGCTTGGAGGTGGTACATATCTTGGAAACAAAACCATGAGCCAATTCTGGAGAATGGCCAGAATTCAGGAAGAAAACAGGAACTTAGGTAGAAAGCAGGTGTTGCCCATGGATAAGACAGGTTGCATTCCATTCATTAATTGGCCAGGATGAATTATGGGAAGATTTATACTAGACTAGACATATATTAATGCATTATCTTTTCAAATGTCTACAACAACGTACACAGTGAAATACACAGACATAGGAACACTAGTCTGGTCAAACGACTTACTAGAAATAGTCCACTGCAAACGAAAAAACCGACTTTCCTACCTATTCTCAGAACATGAGACAGAACCACAAACACACACCCACTCCCACAAAGGCACCTCCTTCCCTCAAGTAGGTCTGTGACTATCCAAAGTGTTCTCTGACTTGTGGGCCATACTATCTTCTCCCAAAATGGCCTGTCCTCTATCAGATCTGGTTTCCTTGGTCAACTCTGTGAAGGTGTCAGGAAAAAGTGGTGAGCCACTACCTGCTTTCTCAGGAAAGGTCCCTCTTCAGAGCTCTCCTCCATTTGTCCTTCCTCACATCAGTAGGTACCAAAAAAGACTGACTCTGTCCTTGTTAAATCCAACCAAGTGAGCCCACTGATACTGGGACTGGGACTGCTTCTGGGTGCCTGACTTCTTGGATACCAAGTTCAGAGAGTTCCATCACCAAGGAAATGAGGTATGTCACTTTCTTTGGAACTGAATGAGGTCACTGCCTTGGCAAACACTTTGTCCTAAGAGTTGCTTCCAAGGGTCCCATGAGATGGAGCCGGCCTCTACTTCTTGTGACACTTTCACTAGTTAGAATGGTATATCAACCAGAGGAACCTGGGAACAGCTCTTCACCCAGGCCTGGTATTGTCCATCTTCTCTACAATAAGAAGAGAGAGGCTGATTCAGACACATCCCTTCATCCTGACCAGGTTGTTTGCCATGGAAGATGACTTTTGCTCTCTCAGGTCCTTTATACCTGCCTAAATCTTCTCCAGGTATCATTTCTGAATGGACCTTTGAGGTTCTCGCAGGTGGAAGGTACCCTAATTTCCTGTATTGTAAGAACAACTCTTTCCCTGCTCTTCTGTAAAATGAGATTGAGGGAACAGTGTATGTTTCGGGTTAATAACAGGTTCGATTTCAGTTAGGAATCATTCTGTGCGATGAATAATGGTATTGGGTACCTACGATATTTATAAGAATATAGAGTTGAAATAAATGTACAAAAACAGAAATCTAAGTAAGATTTGAAGGCCAGAAATCATTCGGCCCTTGACTGGGATACTTAGCTTTTAATTATGTTCTGCAAAGATGTCTCAGATAATTCAATAATAAATGGCTTAGGACCTTGTACCTTGGATGATTGAATGTAGAAGAGAACATCCAGTCAAAAAGGGATAGTAGGTAGGATTAAGAAGATAGTCAGTAGGTTTAGGAAGAAGAGTGAGTATAGGATTTGTATCAAAAGTTCTTTTCTAATAGGGTTTTGGTTAGAGGGTGAATGTTAATGTCAGCACATATGAAGAGTGAGTCACTATGATGAGCTTGGGAAAATATGTAGAAAAGCAGATATCAATAGAGACATTATGAAATCATGCAAAGTATAAAATGAGTGATAGGATTAGACATTTTCTACAAGGTTGAGTTTCAATATATAATCTTATGAAGAAACAAATATGTCGTCACCAATAGTATTGACATTTGAGAGCATTAGGCAACCTGGACATGGATGTTTTAGTAATCCATGTACAATTTCCCTTTTGGCTTCGGTACAGACTTAAGTGTGACCTTCACATTTTTAGTTCCAAATATTACTGTGATAAAATGTTTATGTAGATCAGGTGACATGAGTATTTCTACCACCTTTTCTGGGAGCAATATATTGAAGACATAAAATTAGTTTTGGGGGTACAAAGAGGTGTACCCTGTGTCTATGAATATAGAGATAAAGCATGAATAGACCATAATGTGAATAAATAATATAAGTTGTTCCAAATTTAAATTATGTATTGAACTGATATCTGAAAAATTACAGGAAATCTTATATTGATATACAATCATTCATTCCAACCAATTATACATCAAATGGTAATATTAGTGTTTTGGTTTATCATGAAGAGTGTGTGAGTTTTGCTTCAATAGTGATTATGGAAATTGAAAATAATGTGTTTGGAAAGAATTCTCATGAAAAGACCAGTCAAGAAACCCTGACAATACATGTGTTCTGAAGCAAGAAGTGATTAAAGTTGAAACAAATGCCTATAAATTTGTGAACTTGTGGATGAAATGTATATCCTATGATGTGCAAACCCTGAAGAAATAGTAATGTACCAGTGTTGAATACAAATGAACGTCAAATTACATATCATGTGCCATAGGAATCTACTTGCATTGATGTTAGACTGGGTTAGTTACTGTAGAATTATTAGGATTTGTATGCACCATTCACTGAAGTTAGTTTTCAGTACTAGGAAACAAACATGTATTTCAGTTAAATGAATATGTCTGAGAATAATCTTGTGAAAAGTTGATTATAAATCCAAGTACATGAACATGAATGAATTAAGAGAGTGTATATAAGACACATATTTCATATTTTGAAAAATCTACAGAGTGTATGTATATATACAAAAAAAAACACAAATAGACATTAAAAAGTAGCAATATATATGCCAAACAAAATTCATCATTAAATATATATCATCCACAGATGCAAAAATATTTATTTTACTGAACATGAGCTTATGTATAATGTTGTTCTACTAGGAAGCTTGTAGGTTGAATTTTCAGTTCCAACAGCGTTTAAGAGGAGTGAACTCTTCTCACAATTTGTATCTGCCAAGTCAGCCACCTCCCAAAAATGTACATGTGATACCTGGTAGGATTCTATATATGTATATAAATATACATGTGTGAAATGGCTACAGAGAATTGGAAACAAGAATTCACATATCTGTTAACTTTAAAAACACATGGAGAACTATTTCAATTAAAAATTGACCAGATTTATAACTCCTACCTTATATAATGCAAAAGGCAAGTCCAAATATACAACATGCCTCCTCTGAACTGCTTGTATTTATATTTGTTTGGGTTATTTTTCTCCTTTTTATTAGGTTGAGTAGTCTGAGCCTAATAGGTTCGGGTTAGTGTCAGGGATTCACTATTTCAATAGGAAAATTGAAAAATGAATCCAATGTGTATGCAAATATGTGCTGCATAAATATCCTTCCACTCTCATCCAGAGCAATGCCTTGTCAATACCTTTGCCCCAATTAAGACACAATTGGAGGAGAAGAGTTAGAAAATCAGTGAATACATATCTGGAATGGAAATGCTCAGGAGTTCACAATCTTGGAGGTGGTAGAGGAGTTTCCAAAAGTAAGGGACTGGGTTAACACTCCACAAACATGGAGCTCTTCTGGCCTAAAAACTTTTTGAGAAACTTTCTGTGAGGTTGGGCACTTGAAAAATATGTTGTTGTCAGGAGATTTGACTTCTTTGCGTGAGACCATCAAAGCTGGGTCTGCATTTATGTGACCTGGAGGACATGGCTTCTTATATTCCAATAAAGATGAGCAGCAGTGCTGCATTATCTCTTTGTAGGTAAACTGTGACCACTGGGGACTAAGTTTCTCCCCATGTGGACTGTGAAGCCATTTGGTCCTGGTCCACTTTATGTCGTGTTATTGCTACTGCACTCGGAGTTTGGTATTTGCTTCATGACATACAAGGAGCTAAACTGGGACACAATGCTGGAGGGAGTTCTGTCACGTGTGGTGTGCCAGGGTATGCAGGAGAATGCACCAACCAGGCTTCTATCCCTCATAGCTTGCCCCATTGCCCCCTTGTCCATATCAACCTAATTCTCAACATTGCCCTGAAACCTCTCCATATAACAAGATGCCTTTACATATAAGGGTCTGCTGGCTGCACCATGTAAGTAACATGCCATTTGGAATACAATGGTAGATCCTCATGACCCTACCACTGGTGATTTATCACACACCTGCCCAAAACTGCTCTAGGCCCACTACTCAGCAGGCTCTAACTTACTGGCATCTCTGTACTACACCATTTTCATGAAACCCAGTCAATCAAGGCACTGTCTGGTATACTCTTGATCAGCAATAGGACATCCAAAGGTTCTCCAGTGCCACCTGGTCATGGGAATTTCAAAATTTTCATGGTATTTATCTAGCCATTTTTCAAGGATGAAGTTGGAGGCACTGTGGCTTTCAATTCATTCAGTAACCATTAAATGTTGAGGAAGCTCAATTCAATAAAAGCTCTGGAGAACTCTCACAGGCAAGGCTTCTGAAAGAGTGCCAAAATGGTCACATGATGCCAGGCCCATTAAAGTCTACAATGTGAGGCCTATGTATTTTTCGACTCTCAAATATGGCTGCCATGTCTTTGAGAATAAAATCATGTGATATCCTGGCAGAGATTCCCAGTGCTCTGTGGAAAGCCACCCTGGCCCTAGATCTCAGTTTACAAGGGCGACTCACATGCGTGGCCTCCTAAAATCCAAACAAAATTCATGGCAATACTTCTCTGAGTTCAGTTTCACAACTCAGTCTCTAAGGGGAATCACACCAAAGTTCAAGCCCAAGTGGACCCAGTCATTTCTTCCAACCGCCAAACAAATGGCCAAAATTAAAACCAAAACATTCCCACATGGCCCTCATCTTCTTCCATATAGTCACTCATCGTAACCTCTGGCTGGAGTTTTCCATCAGGGGCACAGCCCAAGACTGTGTCCAAAAAAAGCTCGCTTGCCCCTCATTTGCCTAAAGTCAGGGTGGCCTTGACAGCCCTCCTGTGAACCAGAAGTGATCAAATAAGCCTGCCGTTAATACTGCTCTGTTTCTACAATTGGAGGCCTACTGACTTTCAGGTATAGATTCTATATGTGATTTGGAGTCATGCGAAAACCCAAGCACCTCATCAGGGCTTTGAAGAACTCATTTGACCCAAAGAATCCCTATTCACACTTGATGGAGGTCAGGAACCTAACAGAGGAAGACGAGAGACTTCATCCACAATGACTGATTTTTTGCCATTATAGTTTTGGACGCACACATGGGATCATTTTTTATATCCATCATGTGCTGAGAATCTAAATCACAGCCACAAAGAAGGCCAAGAGGCTAATTCAGCCACATCCATTTCCAAAGCAATTAAGCAAAGAGCCACAGGTGATGCCTATTCATTTCCATTTCAAAATTATATTCTTCAGGCTTCACAACGGGGTGCCCTGAAGCAAAGACCTTCCAGATATTCAGTGTAACAAAACAGTACTTAAGCAAAAGGTCCAAAGCAGGGTCTCTCCACTGAGAGTTTCTTGGTCACACTGATATCTGAGTTTTCTGAGATGCTCGCCATTCTTTTCAGCTATCCAGTACATGACCATGTCACAGAGCTTGGAGGTGGTACATATCGTGGACACAAAACCATGAGCCTATTCTGGAGACTGGCCAGAATACAGGAAGAAAACATTAACTTGGGAAGATAGCAGGTGTTTCCCTTCGATAAGACAAGCTGCAGTTCATTCATATATTGGGCAGGATGAATTTTGGGAATATTTATACTTTAAAGGACACATTCATTAATGCATTTTCTTTTCTAATGTTTACAACAACGGACACAGTGGAATACACAGACATGGAAATACTTGCCTTGTCAAACGACTTACTAGAACACTCCACTGAAAACCAAAAACAAAAAAAAACTACAAAAAAAAAACGCCTTTCCTACCTATTCTCAGAACATGAGACAGAACCACAAACCCATACCCACTCCCACAAAGGCAGCTCCTTCCCCCAAGTATGTCTGTGATTAGAAGGAGTGTCCTATGACTGGTGAGCCATACTATGTTCTCCCAAAATGGCCTGTCCTCTTTCAGATCTGGTTTCCATGGCCAACTCTGTGAAGTTGTCAGGAAAAAGTGGTGAGCCACTACCTGCTTTCTCAGGAAAGGTCCCTCTTCAGAGCTCTTCTGGCATTTGGCCATCCTCACATCAGTAGGTACCAAGAAAGATTGATTTTGTCCTTGGAAAATCCAAACAAGCGAGTCCACTGGGACTGGAACTGGGACTGCCTCTGGGTGCCTGGCTTCTTGGATACCAAGTTCAGAGAGTTCCATCACCAAATAATGAGGTATGTCACTTTCTTTGGAACTGAATGAGGTCACTGCCTTGGCAACCACTTTTCCCTAACAGTTGCTTCCAAGGGTCCCATGAGATGGAGCCGGCCCCTACTTCCTGTGACACTTTCACAAGTTAGAATGAAATATCAACGATAGGCACCCAGGAACAGCTCTACACACAGGTCTGGTTTTGTCAGTCTTCTCTACAATAAGAAGAGAGAGGCTGATTAAGACACATCCCTTCATCCTGACCAGGTGTTTTGCCATGGAAGATGAGTTTTGCTCACTCAGGTCCTTTATACCTGCCTACAACTTGTCCAGGTATCATTTCTGCATGGACCTTTGAGGTTCTCAGCAGGTGGACTGTCCCCTTCTTTCCTGTATTGTAAGAACAACTCTGTCCCTGCTCTTCTGTAAAATGAGATTGAGGGAACAGTGTATGTTTCGGGTTAATAACAGGTTCGATTTGTGTTAGGAATCATTCTGTGTGATGAATAATAGTGTTGGGGACCTTCGATATTTACAAGAATATGGAGGTTAAATATAAGTATGAGAACAGAAATCTAGGTATGATTTGAAGCCCAGAAGGGCATTGAGCCCTTGATTGGGATAATTAGCTTTGAATTATGTTCTGCAAAGATGTCTCAGTTAATTCAATACACAATGGCATAGGACTTTGTACCTTGGATGATTGAATGTAGAAGAGAACATCCAGTCAAAAAGGGATAGTCAGTAAGATTATGAAGCTAGTCGGTACGTTTAGGAAGAAGAGTGAGTATTTGATTTGGACAAAAGTTCTTTAACAATAGGGTTTCGGTTAGAGAGTGAATGTAAATGTCAGCACATATGAAGAGTCAGTCACTATGATGAGCTGGGAAAAAATGTAGAAAAGCAGATATCAATAGAGACATTATGAAATCAGGCAAAGTATAAAGTGAGTGATAGGATTAGACATTTTCAACAGGGTTGAGTTTGAATACATAATCTTTGGAAGAAAAAAATATGTAGTCACCAATAGGATTGACAGTTAAGAGCATTAGGCAACCTGGACATAAATGTTTTTAGTAATCCATGTTCACTTTTCATTTAGTCCTTCGTGCAATCATAACCGTGACCATTACATTATTTGTCCAGAATATTACTGTGAAAAAATGTATATGTAGTTCAGGTGACATGAGTATTTCGTCCACCATTTCTGGAAACAATATATTGAAGACGTAAAATTAGTATTGGGGGTACAAAGAGGTGCACCCTGTGTCTATGAATATAGAGATAAAGCATGAATAGACAATACTGTGAATAAATAATATAACTTGTTCCAACACTAAATAATGGATTGAACTGATATCTGGAAAATTACAGGAAATCTTATATTGATATACAATCATTCATTCCCACCAATTATACATCTAATGGTAATATTAGTGTTTTGGTTTATCATGAACAGTGTGTGAGTTTTGCTTCAAAAGTGATTATGGAAATTGAAAATAATATGTTTGGAAAGAAGTCTCATTAAAAGACCAGTCAGGAAACCTGGAGGAATGCATATATTGTAAAGCAGGAAGCGATTGAAATTCAATCAAATGCCTATAAATTTGCTAATTTGTGGATGAAATATATATCCTATGATGTGCATAAACTCATGAAATAGTAATGTACCATTGTTGAATAAAAATGAACGTCAAAATACACATCATGTCCCATAGGAATCTACTGGCATTGATTTTAAACTGTAGAAATATTAGGATTCTCGTGCATTATTCACCGAATTTAGTTATCTCTTTTTTTAAATTTTTATATATGGTTGTTCAAAACATTACATAGTTCTTGATAAATAATATTTCACACTTTGATTTATGTGGGTTATGAACTCCCATTTTTGCCCCGTATACAGATTGCAGAATCACATCAGTTACACATCCATTCATTCATATATTGCCATACTAGTGTCTGTTGTATTCTGCTGCCTTTCCTATCCTCTACTATCCCCCCTCCCCTCCAGTCTCCTCCCCTCTTCTCTCTCTACCCCCTATACAGTAATAAATTTCTCCTCCTTGTATTATTTTTCCCTTTCCCCTCACTTCCTCTTGTATGTAATTTTGTATAACCCTGAGGTTCTCCTTCCATTTTCATGCAGTTTCCCTTCTCTCTCCCTTTCCCTTCCACCTCTCATCCCTGTTTAATGTTAATCTTCTTCTCATGCTCCTCGTCCCTACTCTGTTCTTAGTTACTCTCCCTATATCAAAGAAGACATTTGGCATTTGTTTTTTAGGGATTGGCTAGCTTCACTTAGCATAATCTGTTCTAATGCCATCCATTTCCCTGCAAATTCTATGATTCTGTCATTTTTTAATGCCGAGTAATACTCCATTGTGTATAAATTCCACATTTTTTTCATTCATTCTTCTATTGAAGGGCATCTAGGTTGGTTCCACAGTCTTGCTATTGTGAATTGTGCTGCTATGAACATCGATGTAGCAGTGTCCCTGTAGCATGCTCTTTTTAGGTCTTTAGGTTTTAGACCGAGAAGGGGAATAACTGGGTCAAATGGTGGTTCCGTTCCCAGCTTTCCAAGAAATCTCCATACTGCTTTCCCATTTGCCTGCACCAATTTACAGTCCCACCAGAAATATACAAGTGTACCTGTTTCCCCAGATCCTCGCCAGCACTTGTTATTGTTTGACTTCATAATGGCTGCCAATCTTACTGGAGTGAGATGGTATCTTAGAGTGGTTTTGATTCACATTTCTCTGACTGCTGGAGATGGTGACCATTTTTTCATGTACTTGTTGATTGATTGTATGTCCTCCTCTGAGAAGTGTCTGTTCAGGTTCTTGGCCCATTTGTTGTTTGGGTTATTTGTTATCTTATTGACTAATTTTTTGAGTTCTTTGTATACTCTGGATATTAGTGCTCTATCTGAAGTGTTAGGAGGAAAGATTTGTTCCCAGGATGTGGGCTCCCTATATTCCTCTCTTACTGTTTCTTTTGCTGAGAAAAAACCTTTTTAGTTTGAGTAAGTCCCATGTGTTGATTCTAGTTATTAACGCTTGTGCTATGGGTGTCCTATTGAGGAATTTGGAGGTGACCCCACAGTATGTAGATCGTAGCCAACTTTGTCTTCTATCAGACACCATGTCTCTGATTTGGTATCAAGCTCCTTGATCCATTTTGAGTTAACTTTTGTGCATGGCGAGAGAAAGGGATTCAGTTTCTTTTTGTTACATATGGATTTCCAGGTTTCCCAGCACCATTTGTTGAAGATGCTATCATTCATCCATTGCATGCTTTTAGCCCCTTTATCAAATGTAAGATAGTTGTATTTTTTGGATTGGTTTCTGTGTCCTTTATTCTGTACCATTGGTCCACCCACCTGTTTTGGTACCAGTACCATGCTATTTTTGTTACTATTGTTCTGCAGTATAGTTTGAAGTCTGGTATCGCTATACCGACTGATTCACACTTCCTGCTTAGTGTTGTTTTTGCTATTCTGGGTCTTTTATTTTTCCATATGAATTTCATGATTGCTTTCTCTATTTCTACAAGAAATGCCGTTGGGTTTTGATTGGCATTGCACTAAACCTATAGAGAACTTTTAGTAATATCGCCATTTTGATGATGTTAGTTCTGTCTATCTATGAACAGGGTACATTTTAACATCTTCTAATATCATCCTCTATTTTTCTCTTTAGGTTTCTGTAGTTTTCCTTGTATAAAACTTGCACCTCTTTTGTTAGGTTGATTCCCAATTATTTTTTTTTTTAGTATATTGTGAATGGAGTGGTTGTCCTCATTTCCGTTTCAGAGGATTTGTCACTGATATTCAGGAATGTCTTTGATTTATGAGTGTTGATTTTATATCCTGCCACTTTGCTGAATTCATTTATTTGCTCTATTAGTTTCTTTGTAGACCCTTTTGGGTCTGCTAGGAATAGAATCATGTCATCTGCAATAGTGATAATTTAAGTTCTTCTTTTCCTATTTATATGCCTTTAATTTCTTTCATCTCTCTAATTGCTCTGGCCAGTGTTTCGAGAACTATGTTGAACAGAAGTGGTGAAAGAGGGCATACCTGTCTTGTTCCAGATTTTAGGGGGAATGCCTTCAATTTTTCTCCATTCAGAAGTATGCTAGCCTGAGACTTAGCATAGATTGCTTTTACAATATTGAGGTATGTTCCTGTTATCCCTAGATTTCTAGAATTTTGAACATAAAGGGATGCTGTACTTTGTCGAATGCTTTTTCTGCATCTATCGAGATGATCATATGGTTCTTATTTTTAAGTCTATTCATGTGATGAATAACATTTATTGATTTCTGTATATTGAACCAGCCTTGCATCCCACGGATGAATCCTACTTGATCATGGTGCACAATTTTTTTGATATGCTTTTGTATCTGATTTGCCAGAATTTAATTGAGGATTTTTGCCTCTAGGCTCATTAGAGATATTGGTCTGTAGTTTTCATTCTTTGAAGTGTCTTTGTCTGGTGTAGGAATCAGAGTGATGTTGACCTCATAGAATGAATTTGGAAGTTCTCCCTCTTTTTCAATTTCCTGAAATAGCTTGAAAAGTATTGGTATTAGTTCCCCTTTAAAGGTTTTGTAAAACTCTGCTGTATACCCATCAGGTCCTGGGCTTTTCTTACTTGGTAGTGTTTTGATGGTTTTTTCTATTTCCTCAATTGATATTGGTCTGTTTAGGTTGTCTATATCCTCCTGACTCAATCTGGGCAGATCATATGACTTAAGAAATTTATCGATGCCTTCACTGTCTTCTATTTTATTAGAGTACAAAGATTCAAAATAATTTTGGATTATCTTCTGTATATCTGAAATATCTGTTATGATATTGTCTTTTTCATCCTGTATGCTAGTAATTTGAGTTCTCTCTCTTTTTGTCTTCGTTAGCATGGCTAAGGGTCTGTAGATTTTTTTTATTTTTTCAAAGAACCAAATGGGTTGATGTGTCTGCTGTGCTTGCAGGCCGCTAGTCCTGTTCCGCCGGTCAGTTGCAGGTCTGCCTACCTTGCAGGAGCGGGTGGTGGCTCTGCTTTGGCCCTACTGCAATTGGGGTGTCGTGACTACCATGCTGGCAGATCGCTGGGCCTGTTCCGGGTGCGGGCAAAGACTCTGCTCTGCCCCTACTCCAATTGGGTTGACGTGACTACCACGCCGGTGGGCCGTTGTGCTTGTACTGGGCGCGGGAGAAAGCTCTGCTCTGCCACTACTCCAATTGGGGTGTCATGTCTACCATGGTGGCAGGCCGCTGGGCCTGTTCCGAAGGTCAGTCACAGGTCTGCTTTTGTGGCGGGCGCGGGGGGTGGCCTGCTTGGCCCCTAGTACAATTTGGGTGACGTGACTACCACACCAGCTGGTGGCTGGGCCTGATCTGGGCGCAGGCAGTGGCACTGCTCTTTCCCTACTCCATTTGGGGTGACGTGGGTACCACGCCTGCGGGCCTGATGAATCTTCCTCTATGTTTCTAGAGAGAATTACGGAGGCATATAGGAGATATACTCCTTTCGATCCTCATGCAGAGGATCAAAAATCATCTGTCACAATGGCCTTTATTGGGCATGCTGCCTTGGATATTTAAAGAAAGTTACAATGCTTAGATGGATTACAAGATATGACTTTGAGAGATTTAGTCAGAGAAGCCGAGAAAGTATACTATAAGAGAGAAACTGAGGAAGAGAAGGGAGCAAAATGAGGATAAAAGAAACAAAAGACAGACTAAGGAGTTGACTAAGGTCCCGGTCACAATAACAAAAGGGCCAGAAATTAAGAAACAGGGAGACAGGAAGGGATACCTGGTCCCACGCCAGAGGCCACCCCTGACCTCAGATCAATGTGCCTACTGTAAAGAAAGAGGACACTGGGTTCAAGAGTGCCCTAGAAAGAGGCAGCCACGCCAGCCAGCCATTCTGACTCTTCAGCATGACTACGAAAGTCGGGGCTCAGATCCCCTCCCTGAGCTCAGTGTATCTTTTGAAGTGGAGGAGACACCAGTAAACTTTGAAGTGGATACAGGGGCAATAAACTCAGCCCTTAAGGCCCCATTGGGCCCTCTATCAAATAAAAGGTCTCTAGTTCAAGGGGCTAATGGCAGTAAATATCGGACTTGTATAACTAAGAGGATCATGGACCTGGGGAAAAGAAAAATCCATCACTCCTTTTTAGTAATCCCAGAATGCCTGGCAGACTTTTGCTGTACGTCATGGGGATGTGAGCATACAGGGGCTGCCTGATGGAACACAAACTCCTCATCAAATTCAGTACACAGCATTGGCCATATTACCAATTAGATAAAAAAAAAACCGATGGCCCCCAGAGGGGTCTCTTGATCCTCAAATTCTGCGTGACCATTTTTTTTAAAGAGAGAGGTGAGAGAGAGAGAGACAGAGAGAATTTTTAATATTTATTTTTTAGTTTTTTGCTGGACACGACATCTTTGTTTGTATGTGGTGCTGAGGATCGAACCCGGGCCGCACGCATGCCAAGCGAGCGTGCTACAATTGAGCCACATCCCCAGCCCTGTGTGACCTTTTTAACTTCTGCAAGTGCTCAAAGGGTGAAAGGAGATTCCCCTATGGGCATGCCTTTTCCATCCTTCATTCATATCCTGAACTATGCTTATCCAAGCAATCCTCACCTTCAGCCTTGTGCTCCAGAGTCTCTGCTGTCACTCTCACCTCAGCAACCTGATTTCTCCCCTCCAATTATTAGATCAAAAACCCAAATCTCTGCTGGTTCTCAGACCATCGCCATCTTGCTGAAGTAGCAGGTACTCAGGTTCCCATCCACCGACTCACTCCTCTCTTCTCCTGTCCGTGCCCGCACCGGGTCCCACCAGGTCCTCTTACCAGCTAACACAAAGCTGAAACTAGCTGAGGAGAGCCCTCAGACTCCTATCAAAGATGTAATGAAAATGGCCTTTAAAGTTGCTTTGTCATCACTGAAAACAGTTTACTAAAAATTTAAAGTCCCTCACATGCATTTTGGGATACTCACTCTCGTCTTCCCCTCTGCTCTACCTGTTGTACAGCTCAAGTATTTGTTGCTAGGAAAATCCCAAACCCCTTTCCCATTATTCTTTTACATCTCTCCTTCCTTATTCTCAGATCCTCGGAGCTGCTGTCAGCCCCACCTTCCCTGTCTTCCCCTTCTGTACCAGGCCTACAGAAAATTCTTAACTGACTTTCTACAGAAGTCTTCACCATGGCTGACTTTAGGACTTTCAGCAAAAGAGTCCCTATAAAAGAGTTCAATGTAGATAAACTTCCTCTTTTATTGTTGCCTTGTTCTACTTGGCCACTGGCTAAAAAAATAAGCACTTCTATGCTAGACACCCCATTACTTGTTTTCCACAAAATATATGAACAAGGCCTCTGGCCATGAGCTGGGGCTTTACAGAGATGGCTATATTTCTAAGATAAAGAAGTTACCATCAGGGCTCCATGGTAACAGCTGTCAGGGGCGAAAAATAAGAAAGGTAGGAAAAAGCTCTTTCCCTCCCAGGTGTCCTTGAAAAGTTAACTTGCCCAGAACTGAGGTAAAAACAGAAACAACAACGGCTTTTTTGAACTTCTGAAGACTGTGAACTTCTGAGCCCCTTCCCTTACATGTTGGGTACAAAATTCTGAAACTACCTAAACTTGAGTTTCAGGAGAATAATTGATTACAACAGAAGCAATGCCCTCTGAATCTGGTTGCAACCAAATAGGACGGTTTCCCTGTCTTCGTTGCTATCTTAGGTGCCTTGCCTTGTCCGTCCCTACAACAGCATAATTGTATATAATTAAACATTGTTTATGTTTTAAAGAAATTGTCAACAGATGTGATTAATTGTGTAATGGTGCAGATGTTTCCCAGAGTGCTCTGTCATGATGCAGGTTCATTTGAAAATGAAATAGAGGGGCATACAACCCGTTTCCACTGGGAACATATATCCCTCACTTTAGCCATCCTATTCGGAATAGGAGTTGCTTCAGGGGTGGGCACAGGAACCACTGCCCTCGTCCATGGGACACAACAAATGACCCAATTAGAAGAAGCAATAGACCAAAACTAAGATATTAGATACCTCCATCAGAGCTTTGCATGAATTTTTAACCTCTCTCTCTGAAGTTGTTTTACAGAACAGGCGAATGACACAAAACACACACACACACACAGAAAAAAAAATAGCAAAATATATGTCAATCAAAATTTTCATAAAATATATATCATAAAAAGATCCAAAAATATTCATTTTACTGAACATGGATTTATGTATAATGTTGTTCAACTAGCAAGCTCACCCATTGGTTGAATATTCAGTTCCAACACGGTTAAGTAGGAGTGATCTCTTCTCACAATTTGTATCTGCCAACTCATCCACCTCACAAGAATGTATGTGTGGTACCAGGTATGATTCTATATATCCATATAAAAATATATGTGCTGAATAGTCTACAGAGAAAGGGAGAAAGGAATTCACAATTTTTTAACTTTAAAAACACATGGAGAACTATTTCAACAAAAAATTGACTAGATTTAACTCCTACTCTGTATCATGCAAAAGGCAAGTCCAAATATACACCATGCCTCCTCTAAACTGCTTGTATTTCTATTCATGGCAATACTTCTCTGAGTTCAGTTCCAGAACGCAGTCTTTAAGGGAAATCCCAACAGAGTTCAAGCCCAGGTGGACCAAGATATTTCTTACAACCACCACACAAATGACCACAATTAAAAACAAAACACTCAAACATGGTCCTCATCTTCTTCCATATAGTCACTCATCGTAACCTCTGTCTGGAGGTTTCCATGAAGGGCTCACCCAAAGACAGTGTCCAAATAAACTCCCTTGCCCCTCATTTGCCTAAAGTCATGTTGGCCTGGACACCCTTTCTGTGAACCAGGAGTGATCAAATAAGCCTCCCGTTAATACTGCTCTGTTTCTCCAATTTGAGGCCTACTGACTTTCAAGTATAGATTCTTTATGTGATTTGGAGTCATACGAAAACCTAAGCACCTCTGCAGTGATTTGAAGAACTCATTTGACCCAAGGAATACCTATTCTCACTTGATGGAGGTCAGGAACCTAACAGAGGAAGACGAGAGACTTCATCCACAATGACTGATCTTTTGGCAATTATGGTTTTGGATGCACACATGGGATCATTTTTAGATCCATCAGCTGCTGAGAATCAAAGTCACAGCCACATACAAGGCCAAGAGTCTAATTAAGACACATCCCTTTCCAAAGCAACTAAGAAAGAGCCACAAGTGATGCCCATTCATTTCCATTTGAAAACTGTTTCCTTCAGGCTTCACAAAGGGGTGGCCTGAGGCAAAGACCTTCCTGATATTCAGGGCAACAGAACAATAGGTAAGCAAAAGGCCAAAAGCAGGGTATATCCACTGAGACTTTCCTGGTCACACTGATATCTGAGTTTTCTGAGATGCTGGACATTCCCTTCAGCTATCCTGTACATGGCCATGTCACAGACCTTGGAGTTGTTGCATATCTTGGACACAAAACCATGAGCCTATTCTGGAGAGTGGCCAGAATTCAGAAGAAAACAGGGACTTAGGAAGGTAATAGGTATTGCTCATCCATAAGGCAAGCCGCACTCCATTCATAAATTAGGCAGGATGCATAATGGGAAGCTTTCTACTAGACAGGACACATCCATTGTTGCATTCTCTTTTCTCATGTCTACAACCACGGACACAGTGGGATACACAGACATAGAAACACTCATTTTGTCAAACGACTTACTAGAAACAGTTCACTCCAAATCAAACAAACCGCCTTCCCTACCTATTCTCAGAATATGAGACAAAACAACAAACCCACACTCACAAAGGCACCTCCTTCCCTCAAGTAGGTCTTTGACTCTCCGGAGTTAACTCTGACTGGTGGGCCATATTATGTTCCCCTGAAATGGCGTGTCCTCTATCAGATCTGCTTTCCTTGACCAACTCTGTAAAGTTGTCAGGAAAAAGTGGCGAGCCACTACCTGCTTTCTCAGGAAAAGTACCTCTTCAGTGCTCTCCTGGTATTTGGCTATACTCACATCATTAGGTACCGAGAAAGACTGACTCTGTCCTTGGAAAATCCAATCAAGTGAGCCCACAGGGACTTGGACTGGGATTGCCTCTCGGTGTCTTGGTTCTTGGATAGCAAGTTCAGAGAGTTCCATCACCAAGGAAATTAGATATGTCACTTTCTTTGGAACTGAATGAGGCCACTGCCTTGGCACCCCTTTTTCCTAACAGTTGCTTCCAAGGGTCCCATGAGATGGAGGCTGCCCCTACTTCCTGTGACACTTTCACAAGTTAGAATGGTATATCAACCATAGGCACCCGTGAACAGCTTTCCACACAGGCCTGATTTGGTCCATCTTCTCTACAATAAGAAGAGAGAGGCTGATTAAGACACATCCCTTCATCCTGACCAGGTTGTTTGCCATGGAAGATGACTTTTGCTCTCTCAGGTCCTTCATAGCTGCCTATAACTTTTCCCGGGATCATTTCTGTATGGACCTTTGAGGTTTTCAGCAGGTGGAAGGTCCCCTACTTTCCTGTATTGTAAGAACAACTCCGTCCCTGTTCTTCTGTAAAATGAGATTGAGGGAACAGTGTATGTTTAGGGTTAATAACAGGTTCAATTTGGGTTAGGAATCATTCTGTGTGATGAATAATGGTATTGGCAACCTGTGAGATTTACAAGAATGTAGAGGTGAAATATAAGTATGAAAATAAAAATCTAGA